>NC_048224.1:103568180-103602978 GCF_002007445.2 Ailuropoda melanoleuca
TTTTTTTTTTCTGTTACTAAAAAAAATGCTCTTTGGATCATTATTATGAGTTTAGGCACAGGCATATGTTGTTGTTGTTATTGTTATATTGGTTTGACTTTGCTAGATTCCTACAAGAATGATTATTCACCTAAAGGTTTTGAACACACTTCATTATCTTCAACTCAGCAATAGATGTCTGAGTAGACCTGTTTCCCAGAAATTCTGTCAAAACATGACATATAAAATGTTGTCCTATAAAATGTTGCTAATCTAATAGACAATATATAACTCAGTTTTGTTTTCCTTCATACATCTCTAGGTTTCATTCATGATATATTGGCCATCTATGTCTTTTTTTCCTTTGGGATTTGATTATTAAGCATTTTGCTCAGTTTTCTTTCTATGGTTTATTTTAGTTAAGGGATTCTGTCAGTGTTATGAACAGTAATTATGGATGATAATTCATTGTCATTTGCCTTTTATGGGTCAATAGTTTTATGTTTCATGGTTATTTTTTTTAATTAATGGCATTACGGTTTTAAGAGGACATAATAACTTCTTCTCCTTATGCTCACCCTTCCTTCCTCCTTCTTTTCTCCCTCCCTACCTCCCTTTCCTTCCTTCCTTCCTTCCTTCTTCCTTCCTTCCTTCCTTCCTTCCTTCCTTCCTTCCTTCCTCCCTCCTATTGAGACATAATTGACATATAACATTGTGTAAGTTTAGGGCATACAGTGTGTTGATTTGATACATTCATATATTATAATATAATTAATACCTATGGTAGAATTAGCTAACACCTCTATCAAGTCAATAATTATCAGAAGCAAGCAAGGTTACTTCTGCGAAGATAGCAGAATAGGAGGATCTTGATCTCACTTCATTTCAGGGATACAACTAGATAACACCCACATCACTATAAAACCAGTGTAATCCAAAATACANATATAATTAATACCTATGGTAGAATTAGCTAACACCTCTATCAAGTCAATAATTATCAGAAGCAAGCAAGGTTACTTCTGCGAAGATAGCAGAATAGGAGGATCTTGATCTCACTTCATTTCAGGGATACAACTAGATAACACCCACATCACTATAAAACCAGTGTAATCCAAAAAACAACCTGAAGACTGGCAGAATAGGCTCTCCACAGATGTAGAGAAGAGACCACATCAAAAATGGTAGGGAGGGCAGACACAAGGTCAGGAACCAAGCTGACTCATGTGACTTGGGAGTGAGGGCCACTGTGAGCATGGAGAACAGAGAGGAACAGACTCCACCAGGCACCCCAGTCATGGGGGACCCACACTGGGAAGATGAATCCCTATAACATTTGGCTTTGAAAATCAGAGGGGCTTAACTTCCTGAGTTCTTACAATCAATGGAGCTTAACACATGAAACTATAAAAATCAGTGGGTCAGCTCTAGGAGAGCCTGAGGGCAAAAGAGAAACTAAGTGTCTTCCCTGCCCTTAATGAGATAGCACAACAAATATCCCATGGAGTACAGCATAGAAGAACAGTTTGAAAGATGTCTGGGGTATATGGGAAGGAGATTTGTTTACTAATCTCAAAGCCTGTGCTTTGAGAGGCCAGAGATCTTTGGAAGACATTTCCAAGAATGAAAGAACCGGCAGGTTCCATTCCTCCTTCCCCCTCCCTGGTCCCCCAGCCTAGATTCACAGACACCTGTGGAAACAAGCACAGCATGAACATTCTCTGCCTAGCTTGCTAACAGTGAATGCTGCTTCCATGCTTTTCTGTGGGTCAGCCCCTTCATCCCAACCTCAGCAGCTGTCCAGATCAGTGCATGGTCCCTCCCACAGCAGACCTGAGCTAACCTTGTTAACACCACATGCCCCAAACTTGTGCTTTTCTGTGGTGTTCCATGGATTTGCTTGCTCCTATGCAGCCTCTGCAGGAGTACCTCCAAAGCAGCACCACAAGCACAGCTTTGTGGAAGCAGCCCTGACAGATGCTGACAAGTCACTCCTGCCCCAAGTAGAGGGGAAGATAACTACACACACCAGTTAGACCAGAGCCCCAGCAGTGGGCTAGGGCGGACATCTAATCTGACTACAGGCCTTGTCTGCCAACAAAAGCATCCCAGAGGACAACACAGGGAGAGTGTGCTGCAGTTCTTTGAGACCATTTGGCAAATTCTTGGTCTGACCAACCTAAATCCCAAGGTGACCCCAGGCTAGCCTATTAATCGCAAGGGGACCAAACCATGTCTACAACAGGCAAAGAGAGCCATTACGGACAACTGGATTAAAGGCAAACACAGATCAGCCACAATAGCAGGGTACATGCAATACACATAGGGAATACCCCTGAAGTGCCAGGTTCTGATGAACAGGGGATATTGACCTAAATGGCACCACAGGACCTCTTCATAAAACCACTACTTATGGGGCACCTGGGTGGATCAGTCGTTAAGCGTCTGCCTTCGGCCCAGGGCATGATTCCAGATTCCTGGGATCGAGCCCTGCATCAGGCCTACTGCTCCACTGGGAGCCTGCTTCTTCCTCTCCCACTCCCCGTGCTTGTGTTCCCTCTCTCACTGGCTGTCCCTCTCTGTCAAATAAATAAGTAAAATCTAAAAAAAAAAAAAAAAACCCAAAAAACAAAAAAACACTACTTAAAAGAGCAGAAGACAGTTGACTTTGACTTTCCTAATATAGAAACAGATGCAAAGAGTTAGATAAAATGAGGAGACAGAAGAATATGTCCCAAATGAAAGAACAAGACAAAATCACAGCAAGACAGCTAAACGAAATGGAGATAAGTAACATTCCTGATAGAGAATTTAAAGTAATGGTCATAAAGCTATTGTCTTTGGGAAAAAAGTGGAAGATCTGTGCTATCCTCAACAAAGAGATAGAAAACGTAAGAAAGAACTGATCAGAGATTAAGAACTCAATAACTAAAATTTAAAAAATACAATAGAGCAAATGCATAGTAGACAAGAGAAACAGAAGAATGGATCAGCAATCTGGAGGGCAGAGTAATGGAAAACAATCAAGCTGAATGGGCAAAAGAAAAAAGATTAATAAAGAATGAGAGTAGATTAAGGGAACTCTTAGTGACACCATCGACCGTTACAACATTCACATTATAGGGATTCCAGAAGGAAGAGAAAGAGAAAAGGGGACATAAATTTTATTTGAAGAGATAATAGCCAAAACTTCCCAAAGCTGAAGAAGTAAACAGATCCAGGAGTCACATAGAGTCCCCAGCAAAATCAACCCAGAGGTCCACACCAAGACGTGTAGTAATTAAAATGTCAAAAAGTACTGATAAAGAGAGAATTTTAAAAACATGAGAAAAGAAAACATTTTCATACAAGGGAAACCCCGTGAAGGTATCAGCTGATTTTTCAGCAGGAACTTTTCAGGGAGTGGTATGATGTATTCAAAATGCTGGGGCAGGGGATAGGGAGTGGAACCTGCAACCAGGGATAATCTATCTAGTAAGGCTACTATTCAGAATAGAAGGAGAGATAAAGAGTTTCCCAGACAAACAAGTTAAAGGAATTCATGGCCACTAATCCAGTCCTCAAGAAACCTTACAGGGGACTTTTTGAGTGAAATGGAAAGATGATAACTAGGAGTAAGAAAAGTAGAAAGCACAAAAGCAGTAAAATTAAGTATATCCATAAAAATCACTCAAAGGATTCACAAAATAAAGGGATGTCATACATGACACTATATACCTAAAACATGGGGGGCGGCGGAGAGGAGTAAAAGTTTAGTGCTTTTAGAATGGGTTCAAACTTAAATGACCATCAAGTGAATATGCAATGGGAAAAAGATAGTCTCTTCAGCAAATATTATTGGGAAAACTGGACAGATACATCCAAAAGAATGAAACTGGGCCACTTTCTTATACTGTACACAAAAATGAACTCAAAATGGATTAAGGACCTAATGTGAGACCTGAAACCATAAACATCCCAGAAAGGGGGACAGGCAGTTATTTTTGTGACATCAGCTATAGCAATATCTTTCTAGATACTTCTCCTTAGACAAGGGAAAGAAAAGCAAAAATATGCTATTAGGACTATGTCTAAATAAAACACTTCTGCGCAAGAAAGGAAACAATCAACAAAACAAAAAGATAACTTACTGAATGGGAAAAGATACTTGCAAATGATATGTCCAGTAATGGGCTAGTATCCAAAATACAAAAAGAACTTATACAACTCAATACCATAAAACACCAAATAATCCAATTAAAAATGAGCAGAGGAGATGAATAGATATTTCTCCAAGAAGACATACAGATGGTCAGCAGAGACATAAAAAGATGTTCAGTGTCATTAATCATCAGGGAAATGGCAAATCAAAGCCACCATGAGATACCACCTCACACCTGTCAGAGTGGATAAAATAAAAAATACAAGAAACAAGTGTTGGCAAGGATGTGGAGAAAAAGGAACCCTTGTGTACTTTTGGTAGGAGGGGAAACTGATGCAGCCACTGTGGAAAATAGTATGGAGATTTCTGAAAAAATTAAAAATAGAATTACCATGTGTAAATTCCACTACTGGGTATTTACCCATATAATACAAAAATATTAATTCAAGAATATATATGCACCTCTATGTGTGTTGCAGCTTTATTTACAATAGCCAAAATATAGAAGCAACCCAAGTGTCCATAGATGGATAAATGGATAAAGAAGGGATAATGTGTGTGTGTGTGTGTGTGTGTGTGTACACATACACATTTTACCCCCACATATATGTATGTATACACGTTGTATATGTATATATACACATACAATGGAATATTACTCAACCATAAAAATTAATGAAATCTTTCTCTTTTGTTACTGCAAGGATAGATCTGGAGGGTATTATGTTATGTAAAATAAGTCCATCAGAGAAAGACAAATACCATATGATTTCACTCATATGTGGAATTTAAGAAAGAAAACAAAGGGACTAAGAAACAAAAGGGACAACAAACAAAAAACCAGACTCTTAACTGTAAAGAACAAACTGATGGTTACCAGATAACAGGTAGGTTGGAGGATGGATAAAATAGTGAAAGGGATTAAAAATACAGCTATGTGATGAGCACTGAGTAATGAATAGAATTGTTGAATCACTGTATTATACACCTGAAACAAATATAACACTATATGTTAATTATTCTGGAATTTAAAAAACAAATTAATTAATTAAAGAAAATAATTATCGGGGCGCCTGGGTGGCATAGCGGTTAAGCTTCTGCCTTCGGCCTAGGGCGTGATCCTGGCGTTATGGGATCGAGTCCCACATCAGGCTCTTCCACTATGAGCCTGCTTCTTCCTCTCCTACTCCCCCTGCTTGTGTTCCCTCTCTCGCTGGCTGTCTCTATCTCTGTCGAATATATAAATAAAATCTTAAAAAAAAAAAAAAAAGGAAAATAATTATCATTTCTTTTTTTGTGGTAGGAACAATTAAAATCTGTTCTCAGAAACTCTTAAGTTTGTTATATGGAATTGTTGTCTATTATCACTGCACTGTGCATTAGCTCTCCTGGACTTATTTATCAACTGGTTTCAAGTTTGTAATCTTAAACAATATCTCCCCAGCTACGCCAGTCTCAGTCCATGGAAACCACCATTCTACTCTATTTTTATAAGTTCAGCTTTTTTAGTTTCCAGGTATAAGTGATAACATCGTATAGTATTTGTCTTCTCTGTCTAACTTACCTCATTTAGCATAATGCCCTCAGAGTCCATCCATGTTATTGAATTGTCAATTTCTTAATCTTTCCCTAGATGAAAGCTGGTTTTAATATCACCAAGAAAAGCCTTTCTAATACTGATGTATTTTTTTAATCATGTATTTTATCTACTATGGGCTGAATGTTTGTGTTTCCCCAAAATTTATATATTGAAATTTTTACCTCCATGTGATAATATTAGGAGGTAGAATAATTTGAAGGTGATTAGGTCATAAGGGCAAAGACCCCACAGATGGAATTAGTACTCTTATAATAGATTCCAGAAAGCTTTCTTGCCCCTTAGGCCATGTGAGTAAACAGTGAGATTATTGTTTATGAACAAGGAGGCAAGTCTTACCAGACGCTGATTATGTTGGTATCTTGATCTTGCCTCTAGAACTGTGAGAAATAAGTTTCTGTTGTTTATAGGACACCCAGTCTATGGTATTTTGTTATTGCAGCCCAAACAGATGAAGATATTATCTAATACATTTAGTAAATGCATTTAGAAATATTAAGCAATTTTAGTAAGTTAATATAACTTTATTACCTAATTTTCCCTTTTATCATAAAGTACAAGTATTGTATTTTACTGGAAAATTTTCTGACCATAGGCTTTTATATTGGTTACTTGTGAAATTCACAACCAATGTTATATAATATAAATTGATCTATCTTACTATATATAGATATACAGTGTGACTGTAGGATGAAATTTTCCCCAATCTGTACTTGACTTTTATCTTCTTTTTAGCTTATAACAAATTGAGTAAAGCATTAGAAAAAAATAAGTTTTCTTGGAATTTTTACTAAAAATATGTTGAATTAGTGAATAATTTCAGGAGAATTAAAACTAAATTACACTGTCAGTGAATTTGAACAATTTTTGCTCTGCTTATTTCTACATCTAATGAGTTCTCTAGTAGTTTAGTGCATATTGTGTGTTTTTTGTTTATTACAGAAAGGTGTATTGGATTTTGTCAAATACTTGTAATCAATATTGACCAGTCCTTAAATTTTTTTAGTAGTCTTCCCATTTCATTCAGAAATTTTACATTTTTATCCATACTTACAAAAAAATTCAGTGTAACAATGTGATTGAGAACAAAATCTCTGAGTCAGACGGCCTGGGTTGGAACTCTACTGCTCCTCTTATTGACTTCTGATTTTGAGCTGATAGTCATTTCCCTGTACCATGGTTTCCTCACCTGATAGTAAAAACATTAATCTCAGAGAGTCCTCTGAGTATTACATAGATTAATTCACATATAATGTTTAGCAAAGGCCTCAAATATAGTATGAATTCAGTAGATGCTAGGAATTATTAACTATTAAGTGAACTCTTGATAACTTTCTTTTTCTTCTTTCTTACTCTGGTTCACTGTGGTTTTCACTGTATGTCTGCTGACTCACTAACCGAGTTACCATTGCTTTTTGAAGGCCTATGACCTTCTAGGATATGTTAGTGACATAAAGCAAACCTTACTGAAGCTAAGGACCCCATTTCCAAGTTCATGACTCTCCTGAATCAACAATGACATTAAAACAGGTTTGTTGAGATACAAAGAAAAAAAAGATAAATATAATGAGATGAGAAACTGAGAATATAAAAAGCCAACTTCTAGAGTTTAAATACTTATAGATGATATGAAAATCTGAGTAGAATTAATAGCAGATGAAGTACATATGAGCACCACATAATTAAAAATTATTGAAACTGAAGCACAAATGAAAAGTGCAGAGTCTTATTGACCTCTTGAACTATTTCAAACTGTGTAATATTTTAGTATGTAATTGGAGAACCAAAAGGACAGAAAGAGCAGGGAAGGAAAAAAAAAATATTTGAAAAAATAAATGGCCAAGCATTTTCAAATTTGAGGCAAACTAAACACCTACAGATTTANTTTCTTGGAATTTTTACTAAAAATATGTTGAATTAGTGAATAATTTCAGGAGAATTAAAACTAAATTACACTATCAGTGAATTTGAACAATTTTTGCTCTGCTTATTTCTACATCTAATGAGTTCTCTAGTAGTTTAGTGCATATTGTGTGTTTTTTGTTTATTACAGAAAGGTGTATTGGATTTTGTCAAATACTTGTAATCAATATTGACCAGTCCTTAAATTTTTTTAGTAGTCTTCCCATTTCATTCAGAAATTTTACATTTTTATCCATACTTACAAAAAAATTCAGTGTAACAATGTGATTGAGAACAAAATCTCTGAGTCAGACGGCCTGGGTTGGAACTCTACTGCTCCTCTTATTGACTTCTGATTTTGAGCTGATAGTCATTTCCCTGTACCATGGTTTCCTCACCTGATAGTAAAAACATTAATCTCAGAGAGTCCTCTGAGTATTACATAGATTAATTCACATATAATGTTTAGCAAAGGCCTCAAATATAGTATGAATTCAGTAGATGCTAGGAATTATTAACTATTAAGTGAACTCTTGATAACTTTCTTTTTCTTCTTTCTTACTCTGGTTCACTGTGGTTTTCACTGTATGTCTGCTGACTCACTAANAAAAAAAAATATTTGAAAAAATAAATGGCCAAGCATTTTCAAATTTGAGGCAAACTAAACACCTACAGATTTAGAAGAACCCCAGACAGGCGCCTGGGTGGCACAGCGGTTGAGCGTCTGCCTTCAGCTCAGGGCGTGATCCCGGCGTTCTGGGATCGAGCCCCACATCAGGCTCCTCGGCTGTGAGCCTGCTTCTTCCTCTCCCACTCCCCCTGCTTGTGTTCCCTCTCTCGCTGGCTGTCTCTATCTCTGTCGAATAAATAAACAAAATATTAAAAAAAAAAAGAACCCCAGACAAGAGTTAAGAAAGACAGAACAACAGACATAAAGGAGGACAGAAAGAAACAAAGAGGAGAAAAAAAAAAAGGAAAATAAAATAATAACAACAACTATACCAAGGCTCATCATAATTAAATTTCTGGAAATCTGAGATAAAGAGAAAATATTAAAAAGATCTTGAGTTTGGGGGAAAGCATTATATACAGGAAAAAAAGTCATGGAAGGAAATGACAATGAAATAACATCTCTACATTTTTGAAAGTAAAAGATTAACTTTCAAACTAGAATTTTATAATCAGAAAAAAAGTCTTCAAAAAATGAGAGATGAAAGTAATTGAGGACAAAATAGAAGAAAAAATAGATATGGATATTGTTGTTAGGAGACCCACACTGAAAGAAATGTTGAAGAAAAGTCTTCAATATAGAAGAAAAGAAGTACCAGATGGAAATAGAATATACAGTTAATTGAAGAGTACTGGAATAATAAATATTGTTACAGGATTTTTTTCCTTTAGTGCCCACAGTTCTTGGTCACAGCGCTTAGAAGAATGAGAGGTACACCAGACAGAGTGGTGGGCAGCAAAGCAAAGTTTATTGAACAATAGTACAAAGCTCCCAAAAAGGAAGGGGACCAGAGTTTCCAAATCTAGGGGTTTTTAATGGGCTTGTTGACAGGCTGTTTTAATTTGATTAATCCTCCATGCATCTGTTATCCAATCAGGTTTTTGTCATCTATCTATCATGTGTGAATGAGTGGAGGGCTCTTTCCAGGGTGGGTGTAAAACCCTTTTAAGGATGGTTTCCACTTAGGGTGGGGGCCCCTCGTCCCTGTCTGCCTTTCTTCCAACTATATTTCATCACATATAACATACAAAATATATGTTACTTGACTATTTGTTATTGGTAAGGCTTCCAGTCAACATTAGGCTATTAAATTTGAGGGGAGTCAAAAGTTATAGGTGGATTTTTGACCACATGGGAGGTCAGCACTGCTAACCACCACCACCACCATCCCCCGCCATTGTTCAAGGGATGACTATTTTATAGTCAGCAGTCAAGAGAAACCATGCCACACCTTCAACAATTGCTGCAGCTGATTCCATAGTTCACAAGTTATACACAAAATATTAGAGCACAGACACAATTCAAACAAGTTCTTTGACACTTTTTTTTTTGAGAGAGAGAGAGAGAGCACAAGTGGGGAGGGGCAGAGGGAGAAGGAGAAAGAGAATCTCAAGCAGGCTCCATACTCAGCATGGAGTCCCATGAAGGGTTCAATCTCATTACTCTGAGACTGTGACCTAAGCCAAAATCAAGTTGGATGCCTACTTGACTGAGCCACCCAGATACCCCAAGTTCTTTGGCACTCTATATTAAGGATCACTTTTCCTCCATTGTCCAACAATCTTTCCCCCATATCCACCTGAGACTTCATCAGAATGGCCTTCACCATCCATATTCCTAATAACATAATGTTCAGGATTACTAAGGCATTTGTTGAGAAATTGGGGCTGTCTTTAGCCTTCCTCTTTTCTTTCTGGGATCTCACCAGAATCACATTTAATGATTTCTCTAGTATATACTTGAACACTCTTCTGGCTTCCATCTGCTTTCACAGTTTTAGAAATTGTGATTTTAGAAGCAGCACCCCACTTCTTGGTATCAGTTTCATATCTTAGTCTGTTCAGGCCACGATGACAAAATGCCATAGTCTGTGTGGCTTATAAATAGCAAGAATTTATTTCTTATAATTGTGGAGGTTGCAAAGTCTAAGATCTAGACACTGACAAAATTGGTGTTGGAGAGTACCTGGTTCCTGGCTCATAGACAGCTGCCTTCTTCCTGTGTCCTCACATGGTGGAAAGAATGAGAAAGCTCTCTGGGGTCTTTTATAAGGACACTAATCCCATTAACTGGGGTTATACCATCATGATCTAATTACCTCCTAATATCCCTACCTCATAATACTGTCACACTGGGGGTTGTCCAGTGACTTTTTATAACTTTTTTTGGGGGGGGCAGAAATTGTATTCCTTGTAATGCATGGTCACTGACATCCCTGGTCTTTGGCGTGTGTTCAGCTTTGGTTCTCTAAAATTTCTAATTCTTTATTGACTTACAAGACACTTTCACATCTTCCACTACTTCTTTAAGCATGCTTTCCTTCTCCTGGAGTGACTACTCCACCCTTTGTGCAGGGCTAGGAGTAAACTCCAGAAAGAAAAAAACAAAACAAAACAAAAAAAGATCAAGAAATGTGAACAAGGTCTAAGTGACCTATAAGAAATCAAAACTGGACCAGCTTGTATATCATTGGAGTTCCATAAGAAAGGAGAAAAGGGCAGAAAGAATATTTGAGGAAATAATGGCTGAAAGTCTCCCAAATTTAATGAAAGACATTAATGTTATAAGCATCCAAGAAGGTCAGAGAACTCCAAATAGAATAAATACAAGGACATACAAAACAAGTACAATATGATCAAACTTTGAAAGACAAAGGACAGAATCTTGAATGCAGAAAGATAGGAATAACTAGTCACATATTAATGGTACTCAGTATGATTAACAGCTAATTTCTTATAAACTTCTAGGAATAATGATTATGAAATACAGAGAAAAGATGCAGTTTATTAATGTTAGAACTAATAGAAGAGACATTACTATAGATTTTATATTAGAGGATGATTAGGGATTATTATGAATAATTTTATGCCAATTCAATAATTTTGGGAAAAAACTCACATCTCTGAAAAACCTGAATCACAAAAACAGACACAAAAATAAACAAAAGTCTGAATAGCCTTATATCTAAAAGAAAAAATTAATTCATAATTAAGTGCACTCCACCACAATACTCCTGGCTTTGTTGGTATCACTAGTGGTTTCTACCAGACATTTAAGGAAGAAACAATACAAATCTTACATAATTATTTTTCAGAAAATAGTGGAGTGGCTCACTTTTTGAGGGCAGAATTACTCTGGTAATAAATCTAGACAAAGATATCATAAGACAGAAAAACTATAGACTAATATCCTTGATGAATATCCAAAAATCCTTTATGTATAATTAACACATTAGATACAATACATAAAATAAGTGCTACTTTCTATCAAGTTTCGTTTACTTCTTGAGTGCAAGGTCAGTTTAATATCAGAAAATCGATACATATACTTCACCTCATTGATAGAATAAATAAAAAATCATGATCTCAAAAATAAAGTCATTTGATAAAGCTCAAATACATCCTCATTCTCATTTAACTACAAATAGCATCTTAACCATGAAAAAGAGCATCTACAAAAAGAACATACAGTAAACATTAAACTTGATGGCAAGTCTAAATCTAATTTCAAGAAAAAGGTAAAATTATCTGCTCTTACCATTTCTTTTGACATTCATTCGGAGCAATGTAATAAGCCAATTAAGAGATGTAGAAATCATTGACTTAAGAAATCAAGAGGAGTCTTTACTCATAGAAAACATGACTAGGTATAAAAAGATTCTATAGAGTCTACAGAAAAACTCAATAAGAATAACAAGGCTGCAAGATACAAGATTGATATAGCAAAATTAATTTTTTTATTAAATAGAAGCAGTGAACATCTGGAAAAAGAAAATATTCAAACAAAAGTTTACAATGCCAAAAAAAAAAGAAAATAGTTAGGCATAAATGTAATGAACTGTGTACAAGATATGTGTACATATATTACATACATCACATACATGTACATACATTACATAAATGTAATGAACTGTGTACAAGATATGTGTACATACATACATCACATACATGTACATACATTACATAAATGTAATGAACTGTGTACAAGATACATTGAAAATACAAAACTTAGAAGACCTAAGTAAATGAAAAGATACAGTAATGTATTGGAAGACTCAATCTTCTGAAGAAGTTAATTCCCCATGAATAGAACTATATAGTTCTTGGACACATTTGCAACTCCATTAGGCTTCCTTTCCAAAATTGACAAGCAAATTCTAAAATACATGGACATGCATGAGGACTTGAGAGAGCCAAAAAAAAGAGTTTGAATGGCATTCAAGTTGAATGACTTGAATGGTCTTATTTAAGATTTCTGTTATATTGCATCATCAAGACAGTGTATGTTAATGGTGTACGGATGGACATATGGATGGATAAACACAGTGACTGAAGATTTTGTTTTCAGGATGAATGTGGAGTTAACTTCCATCTTCCTCCTTGTTTTCTTTACAACTGTTAGTGTGATGTTTACTTCAGTCATTAAATATCTTAATAATAGTGGGATGTCTTTGAAAAGGTGCAGAAGACACAAGTCCTTTTCTGACAACCCACTAAAGCTGCTCTCAGTTTTTTCTTCAGGAAACAAACAAAAATATCTTTAAAGTAGGTAGGTAGGTAGTCGAACAATGATCTATTCAATTTATCAAGGATTCAGAGCTTATTATTGTCAGTATTTTAGCACAAAACACACACTGTTTTCCAAGAATGCAAATACCTGTTCCAGAATAAACCATTAAAAAAACCTAGGAAATACAATATTTTAAGAATTGAATAAATGAGTTTCACCAGAGGTTATGACTGCTGGTTTTATAGTCACTACTTTAAAAAATATAGCTTCTTTTCACAATGTGTGATATTCCTTCTGTTATAGGTTATCATGTATATTTGGCAAAATGTTATCACAGACATAGACTTAACATATTACTTTAAATTTCTCAGATGTCCAAGACTAAAGGTCAAGAAAAATATGGGGGCAAAGAAACAGAATGAAGAACACATGGAAAGTGCGATGTAGGCGGTTTAAGGATGTATGATTAATGTCTAAGCATAAATAAGATATTCTGTAGCCTTATTTTCATAATGTAGCATTTCTGATGTAAATAGTTTATCATAATAAATGTCAGATAACATCGGGTCTGTGTGGGATGGAGTTACACTTAGGTCTAAAATGAGGTATGTCTCTTATAATGAGGGACAGTGAGAAATACCGTATGTTCCTTGCTTTCAAATTAGTAGTTCCATCTGTTTAACTAGTGTCGATTTCATCCAAAGATGCCTGGTGATCTGTGAGGATTCTGGAATGTGATAAACACCTTCCTTCTAGTATATGATAACTTCCAGGCCATTGAATCCAAAAAGTAGTTAATGTAAAGTGATAATAAGGACATGAGTAGAATATACCAGAAACCCCAAAATTTGAGTCCAAATTCTGAGTTACTAAATCACATATCAATAATTATGCCAAATATTGCTGTGGTTAAAATTGTCTGCTTCAGTTGTGATGCTTAGTGTAAAATGAAAATATGTGGCTCTTTGTTGAAACTTATTAAGAATTGTAAGACAGTGACACAAGTGTTCAAGCAAGAGTGGGTCCCTTTACCGACGGGATCTTGTGTAAACTGAACACATTGTCTGTTCGCAAAGCCAGACTGTAGTTCTATACTTCAAATATTCCATTAAATTTAAGCTGTGACATCAAAACTAAGATATGTCAACAAATTTAAAACACCTAATTATATGTTTAAAAAAAAAGCACCTCAATGTTAGGGGCACCTGCATGGCTCAGTTAGTTAAGCAACTGCCTTTGGCTCAGGTCATGATCTCCTGGGGTCCTGGGATCCACAGCCCTTCATTGAGCCCTGCATCCTGCTCCCTGCTTAGTGGGGAGCCAGCTTCTCCCTTTCCTTCTGCCCGCCCCCCCCACTTGTGCTCTCTCTTTTTTTCTGTCATAAATAAATAAAATCTTAAAGAACACCTCAATGTTAATTTAAGAATTTAACCATATGCATACAAATGTTAAGTTGAATTGTGCAAAGTACATTTAATTGAATATGTTGTTTAACAAATTTGACCTCTGAAATACAAACATTAAACTTGTCTATATAAAGTAATAATTTCCTTCTTCCCACTTTTTGCTTGCTTCTACTTATTACGTTGTTTTGTAAACTTGATAAAGTTCACACATATGTTTGCAGAATTGCATACCCTTAGGTATAGTTAAGTGGCAAAGAACTTATTGACGGGAGATTTCAAAATCCCACAGGAGTAACCACTAGGTTCCCTTAGGACTCTGTGCCTTTAGCAATGCTCTGACCTTCTATTAATGGCTATACCCAGAGTATTGTACAAAATAGGAGGTACGCTCTCGAGTTATATTGCTTAGGTTCAAATCCTAACACAGTCAATATCTGTATCTCTGGACAAGTTACTTATTAATTTTTTTCTAGTTGTTATCTGTAAAGTAAGTACTCCTATTATAACACTTACTGAGGTAAGTACAGATAATACTAGTTATACTTACCTCATAGAGTTATGAGAATTAATTGAAATCTGTGGGTATCTTTCAACATGGTTTTAATGTAATATTTATTGAATAAAGGTTAGCTGTTATTGTGGTATGCATTATTTTGTATTCTTTTTATGTTACCCATGGGCCACAAGGAATTAGTCCCTTCTACTGTACAGGGAACAATTACAAGGGCCGATAGCAAAAAATATGTGAATGGTGGAGAATGTGAAAGCAATCACCAGTAATTTTTTTTTTCAGTGCAGATTTGAGAAACTCTGAAAGAATAAATAGGAGTGCTATCTATCTTGAAGGGTGTTTAGAGATTATCTTACTGGGTACCTGAGAATGTTACCTGACTAAAGTATATTTAGAAAGACTAAGATTTAGAGTCCATCCTGAACATTATTTATAAGTATAATTTAGAGAGTTCTAAAACAAACAGATAATGCTTAGGAGTGACAAAAGCAAACTGTACGTAATGTTGTACATACTTTTCTCAGGGTGGGATGTCTTTCCCATCTTCAACTTTGTACCATTGCTCCCACCCCACAACTCTTTTTGCAGGGTTAAGACTATTTGCATTGCTTGCTTGCCCAACCTATTCTACTTTTATTTCTATGAAGTTCCATCCTGAAAATAATAACCAATATCTTTCCAAAAGAGGCTTCCCTTCTTGGATAACGAGGTTGGGGGAAATTCATTAGTTTTATTGGCTAGTCTCTGTAATTTCAGAACTGAGCGCAGAGCCCAAAGTGGTGCCCATTCTCTCTTCTCTGAGATCATGACCTGAGCTGAAATCAAGGGTTGGACGCTTGAGCCACCCAGGTGCCGCAGCTGTAATTTCAGTTTTTAGCCACTTTTTAATCTTCAGACGTTCCTCAAAACAAAGACATGTACACATGAATCAGTTTCCACAGAGTTTATCAAAGTTTCATGGTTTATCTGAACATGAACAAGGCTCTTATTTTAACTATCTGTTACTAGGTGACAAATTCCATGATAACTTAGTGGCTTAAAATAATAATTATTATTTCTCTTTGACCTTTAGATTGACTGGGCTCAGAGAGTAGTGTTAGCTTAGAATCTCACATGCAATTGCAGTCAGATAGCAAGCACCTGGAGCTGCAGATGTCTGAAGCCTCTTCCTCATTGGATATCCAATATAAAAATTTTCACTTACATTATGGGTGCCTTGGTACTCCTTCTTCACCTCTTAACATAGTGTTTTAATCTCCATTTGGGCTGCTGACAGCTTGATGGTTTCAGTATAGTCTCATTTCTTACATGTGGCTGGTTTCTAAGGGAAGGTATTACAAGGCAGCCAGAAGGAAGATACCAGTTCTCTCAGTGACTAGGCCTGGAACCAGGTAGGGCCATTTCCACCATATTTGATTTTTCCAGAGCAGTCACAGGCCAGGCCAGATCCATAGGGTGGAGAAATAGGTGCCATTTAATGGAGGAAAGGCATGTGTCTACTGAGAGGGTAGGAATGAATGGTAGCATATTGGACACAAGCTGCCACAACTTTTACAGGCATGGACCATACCCATTTCTTCCTCCCTCCATGCTTTCCTTCCTTCCACACATATATATTAGGCATCTACTCTGTGCCCCCAAATGCATTGGGCACTAAACTCATTTATTACCTTTTATTTATAATCAGAATTTTGCTACAGTATGCACCAAGGTTTTTTTTTATCTTTTCCACATCATCAACTCTTCAATTTCCATTGGAAAGTACTATATTTATCTGTACAAAAAAAAAAAGGAAAGAAAAGAAAAAAGCACAAATTATAATACATTGCCAATAAATGATTTATTAAATGGAAAACCTCATTTTATTTATTTAACTGTATACGTGTATTATTTTTCTCTCCTTGTAATGATTTTTTTCTGAATCCTATGTAAGCATTGTTAGCAAAAGACTTAAAATAACTTCTTACCTAGCACAGTGCTCAATATATTTCTATCAAATTAGTAATTCGAAAAAAGAAGGTGTGTTGTTAAAACCTAAAAATAGGCATCTTGGTTTATATGCTTACTTTCCTATAAGCACTTCTTATTAGTTTCTGATTGAGAGAATATGCTTTTGAATTTGAAAATCCAAAGAAATTCTACTTCAGAGGTAAATAGGAAGTTCAAGGGTAATTTCTACCAACATTTCACTGCTAAATAACATGTACATGTATGGGCACCATGAGGCTTTTGTGAGAATTAATCACATCATGATTCTAAGTCACCTTGAAAATATATAGAGCTATGTTAAAAGGAAAAGAAGGCTAATAACATGTTATGTCTATACTAAAATGTTTGCTCCTATGATAACGAGCGCCAGTATTTTCTGACAGCTTTTCCGGAAATTCTTGTTTTGTTCCATCATTTTTGTTCCTTTGATATTCAGCTATATATAACTATTTTCTATCCCATCAGCAAAAATATTCAAATACAAACAATATAAATGTTAATGCAAGCAGTGAAGAAGGTTTGTTTTCTTCTCAAAACTCTGTGATTTAATATGCAGTTTACAATATGTGGTTATAATTCTTTCTCTCATACAAGCTTTCAAAAATAAAAAGGTCTATTTTCCTTTGATCTGAAAAAGGAAAAGTAGGAAAAGGTTTATCTTCTTCAACAGACTTTCTTTTTTTTCCCTCAGAAATTAACATAGCTGTGGATTTGCTTCAGTTGAGTAACCTGCTTTTAATGCACAAAATCAGACATGGAGGGTATTAGGCACTTATATTTAGTGAGGGGAAGGGTTTAAGATCTCTCAGATCCTCCTGAAAGGAAACACTGAGGCATATTTGTCATTGCTGTGGATGGATGAATATACTAAATTTTCAGTTCTATTTCATTCCACAGCTTAACATCATATGTTTATAACATTTAGTTACAGGTTTGAAAATAAAGTCATAATGAAATAAAATTTGTTGAAAACCTGATTTAAAGAAGTCAAACACAGACTGGGAAAATTCATATTAAAATTACTTCTCTGGCTATTACATAAGGTTATGTTGGAAATTGCCCCTTTTTTGGGTCTGTAAATAAATTTTAATTCTTTAACAAGAATTTATTAAGTTTATTAAATTCCTAGTTTCCTTCATAGGATTTAGTTGAAGGTATAAGACTCATAGGTGAAAGAATAAATCATGCTATTCTGGACATAAAAATCCTATGGTCTTCCGCAGGGTGTATTTAATAGAGTGAAATTCTTTATAAGTTCTGATTACATATCTGGTTGATTATTAGTAATATCTTTGAAGAAAACGGATTCTAAAATTTTATAAATGTAAGTATTAGACTATCTTCATAGAGGGTTACAGATAAACAGAATTTGGAGAAATCTAAAAAGACTGCTTGTCCCAAAGTGTAGTCCCTACTAGCTTGCCACTTGTTTGCACTCATTGTTTATTACTTTGACATGTGACCAGCTGTACACCTAATACTGAGGTGCATGTGCTCTAGTATATACTCCATATTGGATCATAGGGTAAGAGAAGAATGTGGGTAAATATGACACAACTTCCTCAAGCATCAATATTAATAAAAGACTGGAGAAGATATACATCTAAATTAAAGTTAGGGTTGCAAGATTTGGAAAATAAAATATAGAACTCAGTTAAATTTAAATTTCAGGTAAATACTGATTTTTTTTAAATATAATTGTGTTATTTGCAATATTTGGGACATACTTTAACTAAAAAATTATTTGTTATTTATCTGAAATTCAAATTTAACTGAACAACTCCTAAAGTATTAACAGAAACAAAATGCACTGAGATATAAACATTTTATACAATTTAACAATAGAACAAGACAATTTGATAGTATTTTCTTTTAGAGTAACATTATATTCTCAGAACTGCCACTATTTCCCCCACCGTGGCTAATTTATTTCATTTTACTTTTTTACAGTGGTAAGAATATTTAACATGAGATGTACCCTTTTAACAAAATTTAAGTGCACAATACAGTATAATTATATTACATAATGTTGTGTAGTAGATCTCTAGAACTTACTCATTTATGTAACTGAAAATTGATATTCATTAAACAGCAGCCCGTTTCCCCTCCCCTTAGCTCCAGACAGTCATTTTACTTTCTGCTATGAAACTAACTGTTTTTGATCCCTTATATAAGTGGAATCATGCAGAATTTTGTCTTTTTGTGACTGGCTTATTTTTCATCAGCCTAATGTTCTCCAGGTTCACCCATGTTATCAAAAGTGACAGAGTATTCTTTTATTCAGGCTAAATACTATTCCACTGTACGTATGTACCACATTTTATTTATCTATTCAAATATTGATGAACATTTAAGTTGTTTCCATGTCTTAGCTGTTGTGAATAATACTCCAATGAACACGGAAGTGCAGATACCTCTTTGCAATTCTTATTTCAATTATTTGGTACGTGTATCCCTAAATAGGATTGATGTACCATATGGCAATTCTGTTTTTTATTTTTTTAAATATTTTATTTATTTGTCAAAAATAGAGTGTGAACAATCAGGGAGAACAGCAGACAGAGAGAGAAGCAGGGTCCCTGAGTGGGAGCCTGATGCGGGACTTGATCCCACTACCCTAGGATCATGACCTGAGCTGAGGGCAGATACCTAACTGATTGAGCCACCCAGGAGTCCCTCTGTTTTTTATTTTTTAAAAAAATCCTCTTTACTGTTTTCCATAGTGGCTACATATATCATTTTACATTTCTGCCAACACTATACAAGCATTCCAGTTTCTCCACATTCTTATCAACACTTTTATGGTTATATAACACTTTTATAATAGCCACCCTAACAGGTATGAAATGATGTTTCATTGTGGCTTTGATTCACATTCCCTGATGAATAGTGATATTCAGCATCTTTTCATATTTTCATATACATATTAATGATTTGGTTTTCTTTGGAGAAATGTCTATTCAAGCTTATTTTTGATAACCTTTTATTTTTAATTGGATGATGATGATTTTGCTATTGAATTGTTTGAGTTCCTTTTATATTTTGGGTATGAATCTCTTCTCAAATACATAGTTTACAAGTAATTTCTCCCATTTTCTAGGTTGCCTTTTCACTCTGTTGATTGTTTCCTTTGTGGCACAGAAGCTTTTTAGTTGCAATCCCATTTGTCTAATTTTGCTTTTGTTGCTTATATGTTGGTGTCATATCCAAGAATCATTGCCATGACAATGTCATGAAACTTTTCCACTACATTTTCTTGTAGGTGTTTTACAATTCTGGATCTCACTTTTATTTAATCCATATTGAATTTATTTTTGCATATGGTATAAGATAGGGGTTCAGTTTCATTCTTTTGCATGTTGCTATCCAGTTTTCCCAACACCATTTATTGAAGAGATTATCTTTCCTCATTATGTATTCTTGGCACCCTTGTTTAAGATCAGGTAATACTTTTATGCACAGGTTTATTTATGGGCTCTGTTCTATTCCATTGATCTATTTTTTTTTAATGCCAGTACCATTCTGTTTTAATTACTATAGCTCTGTAAAATAAGGAAGTGTGATACCTCAAGCTTTGTTCTTTCTCAAAATTGCTGTAAAAGCCTGCCACCTCTTTTCCTTTATTCCTAGCTGTCCAGCATCCAGACAATGCTTATTCTTTCAGTGCTCTATCTTAGATGAGATAGAAGCCATCCCCCTAGGAAGCCCACTGAAAGGCAGGGTACTGTGCCCATTTACCCAACACTCTCTCACCACCCTAAGGAGGAAGTTAGAGCTCAAGGTGCTTTCTCTCCATATTGAACTTTGACACCTAGAGGAAGGGGCTCATGTGGGTAAAGTGAAATTATTCTTCTTGTCTGTTTCAGCGCAGTTTTTCTTGGTTTTATGCCCATCAGAGTTACTGCAACTTCTTAACTGGATTCTGGACCTCTCATAAAGGTATTTTAGTCCTTATATCATTGTTAAGTAGTGTTTCTATGTGAGAACAGGGCTGAAACTTCCTATTCTACCACCTTGCTGATGTCACTTCCCCCAGAATTGCTAACTATTATCCATTTATTCTTGAAGAGTTATTTTGGTGAAAATTTTTGAGAAGCATTTCCATAAATACAAAATACTTAACTCACAGGTTTAAAAACGTGGCTGCTAATTTTTTGACACTTCTTTATGGAAATGCGGGGATTCATATCCTCTTTCCTTGAAACTGGGCAAGTCTGTCAGTGTTTGAAGTCATTAAATACACTCAAAATAAAACTAAGGCCGAACTGATCATTTAGCTTCTGCCTTGGGTTCAAAAGAGGATTTTCTCTTCAAGCTCTGAGGTGTCATGTCAGAAGGCTCACCATCTTGAAGTTAGAATATTGTGAGAAGCTCATGTTTCTTGGGAGGCCTCACATAGGCATTTCAATAAACAATTCAGATTCACCTAACCTAGTCGCCCCAATCTAGGTGCCAGTCTTGTGAGCTAAGAACCTCAGAGATGGCTCCAACACCCTGTCATCCAAGTAACGCCAAGCAGTTAAAGTCTTTCCAGCAAAGTTCCCAAACATGGTGAAGCAGATACAAGGTGTTCTTGCCATGTCCTGTCTGAATTCCTTACCAACAGAATAAAATAGTTGTTTCATTCCACCAAGCTTTATAGCAGATTGTTAGCAATTGATAATGAGAATGGTATATAACTGAAAAGTTTAAAGTATTCACTGTTGCTAATATAATAACATGGATATTATATTTTAAATATTTTTATATTTTCAGACAGGGAGCAGAAAGATGGCTTAGATTAATTTAGTTTGAGCTCTTTAAAATTTAATATGTCTATGAATCAACTGAAGATCTTGTAAAAATACAACTTTTGATTCAGTAGTTCAGAGGTGGGAAAGAAGTATTACCTTTCTAATAAATTTCCATATAATGCTGATGCTGCTGGTCCATGGGCCAGTTTCTGAATTGCTACTTTACTTCCCTTATTTTGAATTTGAGAAAATTAAGAGAAAACATGATATTTAAAGTGATTAAATAGTTCTCTAAAATTGGCAATAAATGGTGGTAAGCCAGGTTGTATTCCTTAGCAAAGCCTGTGGTTGTGCATTATCAAGAGAGAATTATAAATGGAGAAGAGCATTATTTGGTGATAACTCATATATCAGTCACTATGTTAAGAACTTATATATAAGTTATCTCACTTTTTCTTCTCCATAGTACTTTAACACAGATAATTTTATAATTGAATTAGAGAAGAGAAATTTAAGGTCTACAGTTCAAATCTATTGGAGGAGGGTGATGAAGCAGGGCTTGACTCCAG
This sequence comes from Ailuropoda melanoleuca, assembly GCF_002007445.2. Lineage (NCBI taxonomy): Eukaryota > Metazoa > Chordata > Mammalia > Carnivora > Ursidae > Ailuropoda > Ailuropoda melanoleuca. The sequence continues at coordinate 103,590,247 of NC_048224.1, forward strand.
GACTTTTAGGCATTAAAGCTTTGATTCTAACCATGGCCTAAACTTTTCATGGGCACTGGGGGATGGGTGATCATGCTGAAAACAAAGTGAAATAAAGAAAGGAAGCATCCTATAGAAAACAATGGGATGAGGGAAAATATAATTTCATATTTTGTAACTCTACCAGGAACTGCAACTATTCATACTACTTGGGATTGATCAAAATACACATTTTTTAGCTTTAAGTATAAATGTTAATGTTTATTTATCCATTTATTCATTCAATTAATATTTATTGAATAAAAGTATATTTCACACTCAATTCCATGTAGTTGGATACACATGTGAACAAGAAACAAAGTTCCTTTCATGATGTGTTTAATTTATCAGGAAATATAGTCTTAATTGCAATAGTGTGTGATGAATATTATAGTGTATGGCAATTACTTAGCAGAATATATGGAGGCAAGCTAACCAATCTCACATGGTTTTGAGAATACAAGAAGTAATACAGGTAAAAGTGTCTGGTATATAGAAAAGCTCAATACATGCTATTTTTCAATTATGCCTTCTTTTACTGCTGCCTCCAACCAGACAGTCAAATTGCATTTACCTGATTTAGGATAAATTCAGATATCTTCTCTCAGTGAATTATTGAAAGTAATATGACATGAAAATGTGGTTAAAATAGTATAATTGGACTCTTTTACAAAGAAAATAATTGCTCAACTTTTAAAATTTCAGTATTTAAAACCACTGGGATAGCTAAGTAGTCTTATTATTCTTATTGTAGGGAGAACAGGGACAGATATTCATGTGCTTTTTTTATTCGTTAAAGTATAATATTCAAAAATTGAAAAACATGATTCTCATATAAATATATGGTAAGTATGTGTCAAAGAGTTTATTCAACTAATTAGTGAGGAAACCAGTCAGATATTAAAATTGGTTCAGAGAGCATATGAAGTGCTAAGTATTTATAAGCAATTAATAAAAAATGTTAGTATAAGATTGCTAGATTAGATGCAAACTAGTTAATGCTCTACAATGTAATAAAGTTAAATCATTAGATTTTTTCCCCACTGAATGATTATATGTATATCAATCACACAAAAACCTGAAAGTAATAAGGAACTTCACCAAATCTGGATACTTAAATGAATTATCTTAATATTATTCTCCATTATGATTATAGAGGTCTCTAAAAGGTATTTTTTTTAAAGATTTTTATTCATTTGAGAGAGAGAGAGAATGAGTGAGGGCAGGAGCAGAGGGGAGGGTCAGGGGGGAGGGTCATTGGGAAAGGGAGCAGCAGACTCCCTGCTGAGCAGGGAACCCAATGTTGGGCTCCATCCCAGGACGCTAGGATCATGACCTGAGCCAAAGGCAGTTGCTGACTGACTGAGCCACCCAGGCATCCCTAAAAGTTAATCTTCGTTGCAAAAAAGGGCAGGTTTTATTCTGCATAGCCTGACTTTACATAGATGCAGAAAGACACAGACATCCTTGAGTTTGTACTATAAATCTAGAGCCGTATAAATCAATTGAGCAACCACTAAGCCAGAGAATTAACCACTGTCCAGTAAATTTAATATAGTATTGTTTATGTGTGAATTAGTCTCATTTGAGATGCCCCAAATTTGCTAAAGTTTCTGGTCTGCAAGAAGTGGTCTTCCTAACAGCTGAGAGATTAGGTCCCAGGCAGCCAGACATCCTGACTGCATAGCAGACATTGGCTTTATATGGAAAACGAATTCTTGAACATGATTGAACCAGAAACAAAAACAAAAATACAAAATCATTAGCGAAGAAAAAAATAAAAGAGAAACAGAGTCAGATAGTTAAAGTTCTGCTGCCACTTGGGATTCACTCTGGGATAAGAAAATATGTGTCAGTGCTTAAGCGGCCCATGAGGTATACTTTTTTTTTTCCTTAGATTTTATTTATTTTTTTGACAGACAGAGACAGCCAGCGAGAGAGGTAACACAGACAGGGGGAGTGGGAGTGGAAGAAGCAGGCGCCTGACAGAGGAGCCTGATGTGGGGCTCGATCCGAGAGCGCCGAATCACATCCTGAGCGGAAGGCAGCCACTTAACGACTGCGCCACCTAGGCGCCCCCATGAGGTATACTTTTTAGCAACGCTGTTTAAAGATTGTCAGGTTACTCCCCTTGGGTGTATTAACAGGACAAACTCTAAAATGATTGAAGTGTAATTTCCCAAAAGTTAAGAACATAACTCCTAAAACTATATAATGAGTATGTATTAAAATTTTATTCAAGTCATTAATTAATAGGAGATCCATTAAGATTTTCAAAGTTTTTCAAAGACCATTAAAGATACTAGGTATTTACATGTAGTTTAATAAAGGAATTTTTGGATAGATTTCTGGATTAAATACAAAACTGGTTGATAACCAACTGATTATTCAGTCTAATCTTTGGAGTTATCATTTTCACTGCACAGAAATTATATGCATCTTGATTGGAAAAACTATGTTAGCTATTATGTAATTTCACAATCTCTATAATTATTAACCAGTAGCCTTAACAGCTCTTTTTTTTTTCTGAAAAGCCAGTGAAGTTGAATTTTGTTTTTGTTTTTGTTTTTTTCCTGAAAACTCATAAAAATCAATACGTCCATATTTTTGGAAAAACATACAGTGGATAATAACTCCTAAAACCCTGCTAGGACAGATTTTCTCCCAGTTAAGCATCTTAATATATCTATCTTTCTTCTTTATTTTCTCCCTCTTTTTGCTTGATTTTTGTCACAGTTGAAATCCATTGTCAGTGAAGAGCACCTTTTTTGATACTGCTTGAAAAATTGTGGGAAAAATATTTGATTCACTATATGATTTACAGATTTTCTTTTTGTCCTTATTCATTATATAACTTACAGAATTATATGATCAGTTTCCCTATTATGATCAATGTTAACCATGCTGTTATGAACAATTTTGCATTCAGTTTGATTCATGTAATCGTTGTAAAACGTCTTTTCAGTTTTCTTCTCTTTCTTATTAAAAGGATAAATTAAGACATTCTCTTTTTTTTTAAGATTTATTTTACAGAGAGAGAGAGCATGAGAGTGTGGGTGGGGAGGGGCAGAGGGCGAGGGAGACAAGCCGACTAGACTCCCTGCTGAATAGAGAGACCAACACAAGTCTCAATCTAAGAACCCTGAAATATTACCTGAGCTTAAATCAAACGCCAGACGCTTAAGTGACTGAGCCACTCGGGCACCCCTAAAGGATAAATTGAGACATTATAAATTTTCAACTTACCTAGTGAAATCTAAAGGCAGAATATAATACATTCTTGGAAGGTGATACAATAATTTTGGCAATATGCTAAGAAAGCTGAAAGATGATCAGTTTCTTATTGTATCATTTTTCTAGGTGATTCCATCATTGTTCTTTTCCATTTTCTTTTTGTTTTAGATTTATTTTAATAATGAGCAATGATGAAGTAATTCTTAGGAAAATTAAACAACAAAATATTTCAGTGTATGGGAAATACAGCTGGCCCTCGGACAGCAGAGGGCTTGGTGGTGTTGACCCCCTGTGTAGTCAAAAATGTGTGTATAACTTCTGACTCCTCAAAAACTTGGCTGCTAATAGTCTACTCTTTACCAGAAGCCTTACTGATAACACAGTTAATTAATAGATGTTTTGTATGTTATATTTATTATATACTGTATTCTTAAAATAAGGCAAGGTAAAGAAAAGAAAACATTAGTAAGAAAATCATGAGGAAGAAAAACTGCATTTATAGTATTGTACTGTATTTATAAAAAAAATGTGTGTGTAAGTGGACCTGCACAGTTCAAACCCATGCGTAAACTGTATAAGGTAACTAAGATCCAATGTGTATGCTAGATTTATAAAAAGATGCAGTGAATGTGTATTTTAATTATGGGATAGAATGAGTTTTATTCAATTAAAAAATAATAAATTTTCTTGTTCTTTGGAGAAGAGCTAAGAAAGAATAAAATGTCATAAAAGATCACGTCTTACGAAGAGTTAGAACTCTTCAAAAAAGAAACTCAAAAACTGAAATTGGGTCCAGTGGACCCTGATGGCCTACCACATGGAGTGATACTACCATTGCATAGATAACAGGTTATCAGTCAGGGTTAGTCACATGGTCATGTTTGAAGACAAGAAGCTAACAATCCATATGGCTATAAATCAGTGTGAAACAATTTCATCTACCAGTCATTTGTAAATAAAATCCCAGTTGTCATGAATATAATCACACAAAAAAGCAGAAATACTCTTATACTCCCCTAAACTATGACTAACCACATGATAAAACCGGCAGTATCATCAATGAAATGAGTACAAATTGCTAATTTCATGATAAGGTAATCAGGTTGAACAAATAAATATAATTTTATTTGTATAACTTTTGAAACACTGTAGGTAACTTTTTTACTTTGCATTAATCAAAAAGAATACAAAAATATGATTAACCATTTTCTAGTATTCTTTGTGTTATCGGACTTCCTAAAAATATATTCATTGACATAATCTGATAGGCTATAGTATATAAGGATGAATTAACATAGTAATGGTGTAAAATATGTTTTAAAATAAATCTTAGTATTTTATTCAAAAATAGACTTTTTTGCATGTACATGCATGTACTGTTATGGCATGACATTAATCCGTTCAAATGTCATTTACCATATTATGCATCATACTTAAATCATAATAATTTGCTTTTTCCTCTATATCCAATCACACCTTTTTTATCATTATCATTATTATTATTATGAGAGAGAGAGGGGGATGGGCAAAGGGAGAGAGATAATCTTAGCAGAATCCTTGATCAGCCTGGAGCCCAATGCAGGGCTCTATCTCAGGACCCTGAGATCATGACCTGAGCCAGAATCAAGAGTTGGACAGTTAACCAACTGAGCCACCCAGGCACCCCACTATATCTAATCACATTTTGAACTTTGTAAAACCAACTAGTATATTTTGACCTTAATACCTGGCATTGAGACTTATGATATGGGAGAGACTTAAATACATTTCTGATGTTGCAAATAGGATTTCTGAAAATTTAGTTAATTAATTTATTCATTCAAAAAATATTTATCAAGTGCCTGTTGTGGTTTGGGCACTCTTCCACGCCTAATGTCTAAGAAGTCAATAAATTTTTCTTAGATGAATGGTCATGTAAAGTAAAACCTACTTGTTGTTTTAATAGGTTAGCTTCTTAAAATGTCAACTTCTCTTTACCTAGAAAAGAATGATAACCCTTGTTTAGACATGATTACATTCTAAATGAGTATATGTTAGATAAATATCTCAGTTTGAAGGCCATTTTACTTTATTAGCCAAGATTTTTAGAGGGGAATGTCCTATTTTATTAGGAAATATGTTTTTCCTATTTTTGGTAAGCTATTTACTTGCTATATTTGCTTTAAATAGTTTTTCTAGAAGATGTGTTTATTCAGGCATTCAGACATAAATAATGGTATAGCAAATTAATAGGTTTTGGCTACATCAACATGTACTTTCTGTATATTATCATATCTTTTATTATTTTTTTGATTGAATTCTATTAAGCTGGGCTTATTTGTTCTTTCTACACAGGGATTTACACTTTCACTGTGTAGCCTGATGTCTGTAGAATTAAATTAAAGATTCAAATTCTACCAAAGATCTATGGCTAGAGTCCCTGTTGATCATTCTACACTTAAACTAATAAAAATAATTATTTCAGTTTTGTTCTCATATCTTTTTCTGGTGGTTTCACAATACCTTAAAATATATACTTTAAGATGCTATTTCAGGGGCACCTGGGTGGCTCAGTCATTAAGTGTCTGCCTTTGGCTCCGTGAGTGATCCTGGTGTTATGGGATCAAGCCCCGCATCAGGGTCCTCTGCTGGGAGCCTGCTTCTTCCTCTCCCACTCCCCCTGCTTGTGTTCCCTCTCTCGCTGCTGTCTCTATCTCTGTCAAATAAATAAATAAATAAAATCTTTAAAAAAAAAAGATGCTATTTCAATTCAGTAGTATCTTGATGGTATTTCACTTTTCCTCTTAAAAATTGTCTTCTAGGGAGAGTTCACTATATGATTAAGACTAAAATTATAGAAATCTAAGAAATATTTACTAAAGAGGAGTATATGATTGTATCTCAAAGAGATATTAGGATTCTAGATGTGTATTGCATAAAAAAGATAATCTTCTGAAATACTGTTCTTAAAAATGTTTTGCCACATATATTTTAAAGATTCACCTTTTTTATATTCCTCAAGTAGTACTAGGAGTGCACATGCTTGTTTTTTTAATAATTTTAATGTTAATGGCAGAGGAGGGAGGGATATTATAAATCCTTAAATGAAATCTAAAGCCTCATCTCTGCTTTAAAACACATTACTGTTTACAGACAGTATTTCAGAATGTCAACATGAATGTAAGTGTCAAATTGATGCTTAATACTAATTTATTTATGCTTGACTGCACTTAGATGGTAAAAAGGTAGGTATCAAAAATAAAGATTATTTTGAGACACTGAAGTAGGTTTCCCTTTGGTTTCATTGCCATAAATTCCATTAGTGTTAATTGGAGATTTACATGTGCATTGAGAGAATAATATACCTCATTATTCTTGAATAACAGCTACTGACTTTTAAAGGCCATTTAGAATGTGTGACAGGAAACAAATAAAAGCATTCCACTTAACTTTTGAAAGTTATTTTCATTTAGCAGAAAGTGAAACAAAAGGCTTCACAAACATTCCGCTGCCATAGTTTTAATTTTATAATTTCAACAACAAAACCTTTAAAATTCTCTTTTGTAACTTAGCTAGCTAGTGAATATGTAAAGTAAGTATATCTTGAGTCTGCTTTATGGTAGATGACCTTGACTCTGAAGTGCATATGCTCTTTACTTTGTTGTATTTGAACCGTTAGAAATCTACTGTGAAAGAAAATGATGCCTCTAGTGTCCAAGTAAGATTTCATGTTGCATGAAAGGAGAGAAGGTTAACGATCCCCTTTATAAGGATGGAAGAGACCCTTGGGCCTGACACAACATGCATAGGGTTAAGGCACTGGCACCTACTTCGTGGTATCTAACTATCATTTTTATAGGTGATGGGGATTAAGGAGTGCACTTGTGATGAGCACAGAGTGATGAATGGAAGTGCCGAATCACTATATTGTACACCTGAAACTAATATTACACTGTATACTAACGAATTTAATTAAAAAACTTAAAAAAAAGAAATAATTAAGATTTCTTGAAAGATCACCTTGGGATATTATTTAAAAAATATGTAGTAACTGTTGGGCACTTATATGACAGTCACTATTTTAAGCACATTTCAAGTATGAACTTATTAACACTAAATAATCCTGTGAGGTCAGTATTATCATTATCCCTATCTTATAGGTGACATAATAGAGGCATCAGAAGGTGAATTAGCTTGCCTAAGTTACACACATAGTATTGGTAGAGTTGGGATTTGAACACAGGCTGCATAGCTCAACAAATGGAGCTCACTGTGGTTATTTAGCTCAAATGAGTTAGCTTTGTCCTAAAATATGAACACACAAGTCAGCAAATTAAAACCTCCTAGCTAATCCAACCCATTTTTTAGAAGTCATGTTAGATAAACTACCATTACTCATACTTCACAGGATTATTTCATCAATCACCTCATATAGCAAAATATTTCTTCCAACCTCACACTATAATCTCACTGAGAAGATTTTCCAGTGACAGTTTCAGAGCTCTTAAAAGAGCTTACATATACAGAATGCTTTTCTAAGACAGATGCTATTTTAAGCATTTTTTTCATATATTAAACCCAACAACAACCTTCGAGATAGATACAGTTGCTGTCCTTCTTTTATAGGTGATGAAACTGAGGCAGAGAAAGGGCAAGTTCAACTGTGAAAAGAATTAAAGCACAAGCAGCCTAATTCCAGAAAGAAGACATGATTGTGATTGAAGAAAACTGGATGTTGAATTCACTGAGCTGGGATTTAAATCCCACATCATAGTGCCATTGAGAGAGAGAGGGAGGGAGAGCACCGTCTGTAGATAAGCTAAAAAGAGTCAAGCCAATAAAAAGTTGGTCTGCTTTTTATTATCATCATGCACAGGCTTTTTTTTTAAATGTTAGGGATAAAATACTCCTCCCTACTGAGGTGAGATGCTCCCACCACCTCTACATTTCTTTCATACACTTACCAGGACCAATCCTTATATTTTGAGCCTGAATTAATAACATGAAAATAGGGTTAGAAATAGGTGGCCCACAGGATTGTAGTAAATGAGAAAACACAAGTGAAATAAAGATTTGTAATATACTCACTCCAAAATAATAAGAGTCACTTAATTTGAGGCAAAAAAGTGTATCTTGGCTTCTGAAAAAGGTTCCGGTACTTGGCCAGCTATATCTCCTTCACATTAACTCACTGCCCACACTCAGGGAGCTAAACCAAAGTTCATAGAAAGTCTGGTGAAGGTGGGTAGTGCAGGCTCTCATTCCATATCTGCCATACATGTAGGCTTTAGAATGTGACCTATAAATTTCAAACCCCAAAATACTGATTGAAGAATTTTGTGAGCTTTTTTTAATGTTTCATGACTCAAATTAATTAATTTATAAATAGAATCAAAAGAAAATATTGGGACCTTAATACNATAATTTTAATGTTAATGGCAGAGGAGGGAGGGATATTATAAATCCTTAAATGAAATCTAAAGCCTCATCTCTGCTTTAAAACACATTACTGTTTACAGACAGTATTTCAGAATGTCAACATGAATGTAAGTGTCAAATTGATGCTTAATACTAATTTATTTATGCTTGACTGCACTTAGATGGTAAAAAGGTAGGTATCAAAAATAAAGATTATTTTGAGACACTGAAGTAGGTTTCCCTTTGGTTTCATTGCCATAAATTCCATTAGTGTTAATTGGAGATTTACATGTGCATTGAGAGAATAATATACCTCATTATTCTTGAATAACAGCTACTGACTTTTAAAGGCCATTTAGAATGTGTGACAGGAAACAAATAAAAGCATTCCACTTAACTTTTGAAAGTTATTTTCATTTAGCAGAAAGTGAAACAAAAGGCTTCACAAACATTCCGCTGCCATAGTTTTAATTTTATAATTTCAACAACAAAACCTTTAAAATTCTCTTTTGTAACTTAGCTAGCTAGTGAATATGTAAAGTAAGTATATCTTGAGTCTGCTTTATGGTAGATGACCTTGACTCTGAAGTGCATATGCTCTTTACTTTGTTGTATTTGAACCGTTAGAAATCTACTGTGAAAGAAAATGATGCCTCTAGTGTCCAAGTAAGATTTCATGTTGCATGAAAGGAGAGAAGGTTAACGATCCCCTTTATAAGGATGGAAGAGACCCTTGGGCCTGACACAACATGCATAGGGTTAAGGCACTGGCACCTACTTCGTGGTATCTAACTATCATTTTTATAGGTGATGGGGATTAAGGAGTGCACTTGTGATGAGCACAGAGTGATGAATGGAAGTGCCGAATCACTATATTGTACACCTGAAACTAATATTACACTGTATACTAACGAATTTAATTAAAAAACTTAAAAAAAAAGAAATAATTAAGATTTCTTGAAAGATCACCTTGGGATATTATTAAAAAAATATGTAGTAACTGTTGGGCGCTTATATGACAGTCACTATTTTAAGCACATTTCAAGTATGAACTTATTAACACTAAATAATCCTGTGAGGTCAGTATTATCATTATCCCTATCTTATAGGTGACATAATAGAGGCATCAGAAGGTGAATTAGCTTGCCTAAGTTACACACATAGTATTGGTAGAGTTGGGATTTGAACACAGGCTGCATAGCTCAACAAATGGAGCTCACTGTGGTTATTTAGCTCAAATGAGTTAGCTTTGTCCTAAAATATGAACACACAAGTCAGCAAATTAAAACCTCCTAGCTAATCCAACCCATTTTTTAGAAGTCATGTTAGATAAACTACCATTACTCATACTTCACAGGATTATTTCATCAATCACCTCATATAGCAAAATATTTCTTCCAACCTCACACTATAATCTCACTGAGAAGATTTTCCAGTGACAGTTTCAGAGCTCTTAAAAGAGCTAACATATACAGAATGCTTTTCTAAGACAGATGCTATTTTAAGCATTTTTTTCATATATTAAACCCAACAACAACCTTCGAGATAGATACAGTTGCTGTCCTTCTTTTATAGGTGATGAAACTGAGGCAGAGAAAGGGCAAGTTCAACTGTGAAAAGAATTAAAGCACAAGCAGCCTAATTCCAGAAAGAAGACATGATTGTGATTGAAGAAAACTGGATGTTGAATTCACTGAGCTGGGATTTAAATCCCACATCATAGTGCCATTGAGAGAGAGAGGGAGGGAGAGCACCGTCTGTAGATAAGCTAAAAAGAGTCAAGCCAATAAAAAGTTGGTCTGCTTTTTATTATCATCATGCACAGGCTTTTTTTTTAAATGTTAGGGATAAAATACTCCTCCCTACTGAGGTGAGATGCTCCCACCACCTCTACATTTCTTTCATACACTTACCAGGACCAATCCTTATATTTTGAGCCTGAATTAATAACATGAAAATAGGGTTAGAAATAGGTGGCCCACAGGATTGTAGTAAATGAGAAAACACAAGTGAAATAAAGATTTGTAATATACTCACTCCAAAATAATAAGAGTCACTTAATTTGAGGCAAAAAAGTGTATCTTGGCTTCTGAAAAAGGTTCCGGTACTTGGCCAGCTATATCTCCTTCACATTAACTCACTGCCCACACTCAGGGAGCTAAACCAAAGTTCATAGAAAGTCTGGTGAAGGTGGGTAGTGCAGGCTCTCATTCCATATCTGCCATACATGTAGGCTTTAGAATGTGACCTATAAATTTCAAACCCCAAAATACTGATTGAAGAATTTTGTGAGCTTTTTTTAATGTTTCATGACTCAAATTAATTAATTTATAAATAGAATCAAAAGAAAATATTGGGACCTTAATACCATGCAAGAGATATAGCACATCCCTCAAGCTCATTATCGATTTATTTATTAAGCAAATAGTATTGAACACTTTGTGCCAGGCATGTACTAGGTTCTGGGAATATCTATTTGCTTTCTATGACTGCTGTAACAAATTGTAACACACTTAGCGGCTAAAAACAGCAAAATGTATTATCTTACGCTTTTGTAGTTTAGAAGTCTAACATGTTATCACTGGTTTAAAGCCAAGTTGTTGGCTGAGCTGCATGTCTTTCTGAGGCACTGTAGGTAAACCCATTTTCTTATGTTTTCCACCTTCTAAAAGCTTTCCATATTCCTTGTCTCATGGGCACCTTGCATCTTCAAACCAGCAATGTTCGGTTTAGTCTTTCTCCCATTGAATCATTTTGACACTGATTCTTCCACCTCCTTCTTTCACTTATCAGGACATTTGTGATTACATGACTTCCACCCCTTTATAATCCAGAACAATTTCCCTCTTTTAAGGTCCACTGATTACAAGCATAATTCTATTTGCAATTTTAATTCTCCTTTGCCATGTAACATACTTGCAGGTTCCAGGGATTGTAGGTTCTCGCAGACATCTTTGTGGACCATTACTTTACCTGCTGCATCATCTCTTTCACACATTACTTAAAGCTTGTAGAAGAGAGATTCTGATTACCTGAGTAAGCAAATAAATATGTATTTCAGAAACTGTGATACGTGCTATGAATGTTTTGTGGTTTTATGAGTGTTTAAATCATGGAGAGCCGATCTAGATCAGGGAATTTTTCCTTAGTTAGTTATGTTTGTCTTGACATTTAGGGAAAAGTGTAGTTCAATTACTGAAGGAATCAAGGGAGAGTTTTCTCATAGAACCACATACAAGGGTTTAGAAGTAAGGCAAAGCAAGACACGTCAGGAATAAAACAAAAGACAGTGTGCCTGGAGCAAAATGAGTCTTATAATTCAACTTTAAGCCACTACCAATGATCTGTAATATTCTACTGGTTGAAATGTTAAGAATAAAACAGGGGAGAAAATTTGGGTTCTTCATTTTATTCTACCCCCAGGAATGACTCATGCCCTTTTTAAATTATATCTTTGGCTCTGGGTATTTGCTCAAATGTGTAGAGTGCACTGTTGTTTTGTTTTGTTTTGTTTTCAGCTCTCTGAGATATTTAGAGTATTTTTAGCATATCATGCAAGTAAAATCTTTAGTAGTTCTGTAGAATTTGAATGCTTCCAATCATTTGTCACTTACTACGCTTATATATGCTTAGTGATTTTCTCTATTATCATTTGAGTTTTGTATATATTAATATGATAATTCTATCCATATCAGTATTAAAGATTTGGTCTTTTTTTTAACAATTGAAAGAAATAAGAGGAAACTCTACATATTAAGAGTATTTCATTATCTAAGCTCTTTCCAAGGAGGGTGAGATTTTGGGGTGATGTTACTATTTTGATAGTTTCAATTCATTCCTTCTTTTATCCATTCAGAAAGTATCTCCTCATCACTGACTTTATCTAAGTACTATGGTAAGTATAGGGTTCTAGAGGTGGATATAATGGATATGGTTCCCCTCACTGTGTACAAAAATCTGTTCTATTTCTGTTACTGCAATGAACAGATTAAATAATTGTATCAGTCTGGTCTGATGAAAAACATGTTATGCAACATAAATAATAGTATCAGTAGCCGGTTGTGTATAGAATATAAAAAACAA
>NC_048224.1:103603551-103679700 GCF_002007445.2 Ailuropoda melanoleuca
AAGATTTGTAATATACTCACTCCAAAATAATAAGAGTCACTTAATTTGAGGCAAAAAAGTGTATCTTGGCTTCTGAAAAAGGTTCCGGTACTTGGCCAGCTATATCTCCTTCACATTAACTCACTGCCCACACTCAGGGAGCTAAACCAAAGTTCATAGAAAGTCTGGTGAAGGTGGGTAGTGCAGGCTCTCATTCCATATCTGCCATACATGTAGGCTTTAGAATGTGACCTATAAATTTCAAACCCCAAAATACTGATTGAAGAATTTTGTGAGCTTTTTTTAATGTTTCATGACTCAAATTAATTAATTTATAAATAGAATCAAAAGAAAATATTGGGACCTTAATACCATGCAAGAGATATAGCACATCCCTCAAGCTCATTATCGATTTATTTATTAAGCAAATAGTATTGAACACTTTGTGCCAGGCATGTACTAGGTTCTGGGAATATCTATTTGCTTTCTATGACTGCTGTAACAAATTGTAACACACTTAGCGGCTAAAAACAGCAAAATGTATTATCTTACGCTTTTGTAGTTTAGAAGTCTAACATGTTATCACTGGTTTAAAGCCAAGTTGTTGGCTGAGCTGCATGTCTTTCTGAGGCACTGTAGGTAAACCCATTTTCTTGTTTTCCACCTTCTAAAAGCTTTCCATATTCCTTGTCTCATGGGCACCTTGCATCTTCAAACCAGCAATGTTCGGTTTAGTCTTTCTCCCATTGAATCATTTTGACACTGATTCTTCCACCTCCTTCTTTCACTTATCAGGACATTTGTGATTACATGACTTCCACCCCTTTATAATCCAGAACAATTTCCCTATTTTAAGGTCCACTGATTACAAGCATAATTCTATTTGCAATTTTAATTCTCCTTTGCCATGTAACATACTTGCAGGTTCCAGGGATTGTAGGTTCTCGCAGACATCTTTGTGGACCATTACTTTACCTGCTGCATCATCTCTTTCACACATTACTTAAAGCTTGTAGAAGAGAGATTCTGATTACCTGAGTAAGCAAATAAATATGTATTTCAGAAACTGTGATACGTGCTATGAATGTTTTGTGGTTTTATGAGTGTTTAAATCATGGAGAGCCGATCTAGATCAGGGAATTTTTCCTTAGTTAGTTATGTTTGTCTTGACATTTAGGGAAAAGTGTAGTTCAATTACTGAAGGAATCAAGGGAGAGTTTTCTCATAGAACCACATACAAGGGTTTAGAAGTAAGGCAAAGCAAGACACGTCAGGAATAAAACAAAAGACAGTGTGCCTGGAGCAAAATGAGTCTTATAATTCAACTTTAAGCCACTACCAATGATCTGTAATATTCTACTGGTTGAAATGTTAAGAATAAAACAGGGGAGAAAATTTGGGTTCTTCATTTTATTCTACCCCCAGGAATGACTCATGCCCTTTTTAAATTATATCTTTGGCTCTGGGTATTTGCTCAAATGTGTAGAGTGCACTGTTGTTTTGTTTTGTTTTGTTTTCAGCTCTCTGAGATATTTAGAGTATTTTTAGCATATCATGCAAGTAAAATCTTTAGTAGTTCTGTAGAATTTGAATGCTTCCAATCATTTGTCACTTACTACGCTTATATATGCTTAGTGATTTTCTCTATTATCATTTGAGTTTTGTATATATTAATATGATAATTCTATCCATATCAGTATTAAAGATTTGGTCTTTTTTTTAACAATTGAAAGAAATAAGAGGAAACTCTACATATTAAGAGTATTTCATTATCTAAGCTCTTTCCAAGGAGGGTGAGATTTTGGGGTGATGTTACTATTTTGATAGTTTCAATTCATTCCTTCTTTTATCCATTCAGAAAGTATCTCCTCATCACTGACTTTATCTAAGTACTATGGTAAGTATAGGGTTCTAGAGGTGGATATAATGGATATGGTTCCCCTCACTGTGTACAAAAATCTGTTCTATTTCTGTTACTGCAATGAACAGATTAAATAATTGTATCAGTCTGGTCTGATGAAAAACATGTTATGCAACATAAATAATAGTATCAGTAGCCGGTTGTGTATAGAATATAAAAAACAACAATAGATAGCTTGTTATGAATTTATGCTGGAAGGCAGCTAGAAAGGGTTCCAAATCCCTAAAATTGAGTTCCTAGCCCCTAGCACATGGTAGCACTTCTTATAGGCTCTGTATTACCATGGAATTTATTACATTAAAAAAATTTGCCTATCACCTGTCTTTCATTTGGTATAAAAGCTTTTTAGAGGCAAGTACCATGAATTATTTGTCCTTTTCCTTAAGAAATTCAATAGTATATGGAATATAGTATATATTGAGAATCTTTAAATTAAACTGAAATCAAATATCATCTGGAGGAATTAAATCATACTGATGGGCAATTGATTTACGAAAAGCTACGCCATTTCTGTGCTACTTCAACATATAAAATAACTAAGTGAAACATTAATCATTTTCACATAGTATATAATGGTTTAAGTTATTTAAAATTATGCTTCAGTAATCCATGTGCAAGTAGAATAAATAAAATTCTGTGCTATTTCAGCAATAAAAATTTAGATCTGTTCAGATTAGATCAGAATAGAGCTTTTTAAAAAATTCATAAATCTCATAGCTGAAAAACATAGCTCTGTTATGTTGTGTTAATTTCTATGAACCATGCCATTCATGAATCTATAGTTGAATGGACTATCTTGTTTCACCATGTGACTCCCATGAGTTCTGTTAGTTACTGATGATACTGGTTGAAATATTTTTTATAACAATTATAACAAAATTTTAAATTTTCTAATGATTTTAAACAGTACAATTTAACATTCTTTCCAGAGATAAGGCTGCTTTATTCTGGTAAACCTGAAAAATAAAATTGATCACAATGAAGAGAAGGTAAAGGCTACTATAAAATGATGTATATTGGATAAAATATGTTAGGTATATTAACCTTTCAATAAACCAGAATAAGGTGAATATTTATTTTTTGTGCTAAAGTTTGGCTTATAAGAGGAAAGAAAAATAAAATTATGCTTACAGTTAATTTAGTAATCATATATATTCACAGTGTTAGACAATTGGAAAGGTCACTGCCATAACACAATTAAAGGAACTTAGAAGGCTGATACCACTGTTTCTGAATTTCATTCATTGGTTGAGTAACCCTACTAAATTAACACAAGTTCTCTGATTTTCAGATTCTGTATCAGAAAAGTGGAATAATAATACCATGGAATTGTTGTGGAAATCAAATGAGATTTTATATATGAAGTGATCGATAGAATGCTTAACACAGAGAATTCTCACTATTTGATAGCTGATATGCTTATTATTAAGTAGTTGTTATCTGACCATAACATTCTTGCTAATATATTTCTGTAACTGTATTTGTCTTCTTAATAGTAGATGTTAAGAAAGCCAAACTAATGAAGAGGGACAGAAAAAGTAATGCAAAGTAGCTTTCTAACCTTGGCATTTGAAGCTTTGGCTGTGACATGATAATGACCTCAAGGCATGTGTTTAGAGCCTTTCTGGGTTTGATGTTTCCCGACCTTCTCTGACATTCTTCTGACCCTCCCAGCAGTTTTTTTCCAGCGCTCTTCAACATTTCCTCAGCTTCCTGGCTGTGCTTCAACACTCTTGGAAATTTTCCCAGATGATTCATGAAAAAGCATGTAGAGTAAGAACCTCAGGGTCACAGACTTAGAAGAGGGGATTCTGAAGGGCAAAATAAGACTATCCAATATAAAAGTTGTTCATGACTTAACAGAGAAGTTTTAACTAAAAGAAAATATCACTGTACTGAATAGAATAAACATGAGGATTTTATAGAGTCAAATAAATCATCTAAAGAAAAGAATATTGAACTGAGTAGAGTGATTTTTGTAGTGGAGTTTCTATTTTAACAGTGGTTTTTCAGGTTGTATAGTTCACATAAGGTCTCTCCAAAACACATGTATGAAGAGAGGTTGATATATCCAAAGCAAATAGTATCTTTGTAATTTCCATTAGATGTTTGATAAAATAACTATAACATAAACTAAGGCCCAAAGAAAGTTTTAAATTGAAGCTTTACCGTAAGAATATATTTGTCATAGTAATTGTTTTTTTGTTTTTTTTTTTATTTGACAGAGATAGAGACAGCCAGCGAGAGAGGGAACACAAGCAGGGGGAGTGGGAGAGGAAGAAGCAGGCTCATAGCAGAAGAGCCTGATGTGGGGCTCGATCCCATAGCGCCAGGATCACGCCCTGAGCTGAAGGCAGACGCTTAACCACTGTGCCACCCAGGCGCCCCCATAGTAATTGTTAATAGAGATAATTTTCAAAGTAAATATTTTAAAACAAAACTTCTCATAGGAAACAATGTGGGTTATAAGATAAAAGAGCTTTAAAATGGACTGAAATTGTAACTCACTGTGATTAGGCAATAGCTTTAAGTATATAACACTTGTGTTTCTCAGCTACTAATGGCCGTATTTTTGATGGTGCCCTTTATGTTGGACAGTATGCCATTCCCTCCCTGACCTGGAAACTATCATGATTCTTGTTTGTCAGTGTGTGCCAGATGTACTAAAAAAATTTCAGAAGTGGAAAATCTGGGTTGACTGCTGATATCTTCTTGGTTCAAGTTGCAGGGCCCCTTGAATCTGAAGGCATAATAGCCAGCCAGCATTTACCCAAAGGCATGGGCAATGCTGCAGAAACTGACAAGGACAATTTCAAAGGCCTAGTTTTGTTGGGAGTTCACATAGTTATATAAGACCTCTGATATATTGGCACCTACCAGAGAGTTTACTACCCACTCCCAAGTCCTATTTCTGATCAGACATAATGACACTCCTATCCTTATTAGTCCAAAGCTAGTCTCTTTGTCTTTTTCCTCCCACTCCATTACTTAATTCTCTGGACTTGGCTTTTATAAAGGTTTGGAAGAGACCATGGTTCCCTGTTATCATGCTACTTTGATTTTCCAGCCTTCAAAACAAACAAACAAACAAAAACTTTAGTAAAAGATTTGCAAATGACTTAGCTATTGAAAAGCATTGGGTATGATAGAAAGTGGATACATACACATATCTCAGCAGTTTTTTTAAGGTTAAGCATTTGCTCTCTGAGGAATTGTATTTCTCCTTCTGTCCTTGCAAGATATCATCCTGACCCTAAGTTCACCCATTTAACAAGCACTGTATTTACTGAACACCTTTTATAAGTGAGATACTGTGTTAAGTGAAGGATATAAAATGGTGATCAAAACAACGTGGTTGCTGTTTTCATGAAAATCACAGAGTAGTGGGAAGGATAGACAGCAAACAAATATGCATATAATTATAATTTATAAGATAAAAGAACAAAAAAATATACGTGGATTCAACATCAAAACAAGCACTAATACTCTATGCTCTGAAAGCTAGAAAACTAGGCCTATAGGAACTCATATATAAAGACCCAGAATCAAATGAATAATTACAGTGGATAACGCAAAAAGTAACACAGTGATGAATTAGACTTCATTCCTCATGTCAAGAATTAATAGTTTCTTACTAAAAGGATAAAACTAGCTTTATGGAGAAAATGATATTTAGAATTAAACTTTAGGAGAGGGACGGTAAAGAAATATGGTAAGGGAACTGGCTACCAGGCAGAAAGAGTAAACTCCACATTCGACCCTTATTTTATGCACCTTTGATTCCAGAACTAATCTAGTTTGCTTACATTTTCCATTATCCTTGGTGCTTTGTGGTGACTGCTCCTTACCTAAAATGTGCCTGGGGTGGGAGATAACAATAGCAAAGACCATTACTTCTATCATTATTGAGTTGAGTAAGATTTTTTTTAAATTGCCAAACAAATCCTTAAAAATTTAAGAAAATATTAGAAACAACCCAAAGTTTGGAACCTAATGAAGTTTGAAAAAATAATGGTATTTATTAAAACTCAATAAAGTTTAGTCAAACTGATACTTGGGGAACCCCAGCTCATTTTCTTTCTCTTAACTTAAAACCTATCTGAGGGATTTTTACTCAGACTTTAACCATTTTTTCCCTAACTCTTCCCTTTTTGGTTCTAGTTCTTCAAATGATAGTGGGTACATAGGCATTATTTTTTTTTTAAGATTTTATTTATTTATTTGAGAGAGTGAGAAAGAGAAAGCACGAGAGGGGGAGGGTCAGAGGGAGAAGCAGACTTCCCGCTGAGCAGAGAACCTGATGTGGGACTCAATCCTGGGACTCTGGGATCATGACCTGAGCCGGAGGCAGATGCTTAACCAGCTGAGCCACTCAGATGCCCCATAAGCGTTAATTTTATTATTATTATTATTATTAAATATATATGTACATAATATATGCTTTATCTATATTTATCTGATAAATATATGTATACAATCTGTAAGACTTGCATGTCTGATGAAACTCACAATACATTTCTTATTAAAATAAAAAAAAGTTTGGGGGGCGCCTGGGTGGCACAGTGGTTGAGCGTCGGCCTTCGGCTCAGGGCGTGATCCCGGCGTTATGGGATTGAGCCCCACATCAGGCTCCTCCCCTATGGGCCTGCTTCTTCCTCTCCCACTCCCCTGCTGTGATCCCTCTCTCACTGGCTGTCTCTATCTCTGTCAAATAAATAAATAGGGGCACCTGGGTGGCACAGCGGTTAAGCGTCTGCCTTCGGCTCAAGGCGTGATCCCGGCGTTGTGGGATCGAGCCCCACATCAGGCTCCTCTGCTATGAGCCTGCTTCTTCCTCTCCCACTCCCCCTGCTTGTGTTCCCTCTCTTGCTGGCTGTCTCTATCTCTGTCAAATAAATAAATAAAATCTTTAAAAAAAAAAGTTGGGGAAAGAAAAAGATTGATAATTAAATAACTTATTCAAGAAGACTTGAGTTCTGTATCCTTATAGCATAGAGTATGCTTAACAGCAGGATTCTACTACATCTCAGGAATACTCCAATCACAATTGCAAAGGTAGCCACTAAAACTTAATTGTCACTCTCAAACAGGAAAGACAATATTCAAGCAAACTGTCAAAAATCAGGATTTAGATGGATTAGGATTAGGATTTAGATTCCTTTAGATGCTCTCTATTTTCATTACCAAAATATCCCTACAGAAGACATTGTATTAATAAAAATAGGTGGTATATATAAATGTTCATTGATGTGTATGCATGTGTGCCTGCCTTGTCCCTTGTATTAAAAGGTATCTTGTCTTAAAACAAAAATGCACATGCAATACTACTATAACTAATAAATCATGTATGAAAAATATGAAAGATGGCGTTATATATCAGTCTGTGCTTCTTTGTATAATTAGATATATTTTCTTCAGTTTCTGCAGACCATCTATGACATTTTTGCTTTAAAAGTTCATTCATAATATAAATGAATAATGCATTTTCCCATGATGGACACCCTGAACACTAATGTCATGTCACTGATGATGGGGCTGTCACAAATGCGAGAAGAGAAATGATAACTAGAGGAGTTATTTTTTACCCCACCAAATGTTAAGAAAAAAAAAATCTCTATGCATTAGCATTGGACAAACACTCTGCCCACTTCTACAATTTCTAAGGATCAACATTCTAGAAAGGCATGGATGCCTCCCATCTGTTGATTTACTCTCTAGGAAGGAGGAAATTTCAGTTTTGTTATTACTTTTCCATGTAAGAATAGAAGGAGGAATTTATCTCTGGTAAGACACTGGGGAATTTCAAGTAAAACTCTATAAAATGTAACCCACTAGGGAATTTCTTAATAAAAAGTGCTGTTTTAGAATTAAATAACTATTTTAATAAGGAAGACTTTTTTTTTAAGAAAGAAGGAGGACAGAGGGGGAGGAGCAGAAGGAAAGAGAGAAAGAATCTCAAACAAGCTCCAGGCTCAGCATGGAGCCTGAGGCGGGTCTTGATCCCATGACCTTGTGACCATGATCTGAGCTGAAATCAAGAGTTGGACTCTTAACCGACTGAAGCACGCAGGTGCCCAAGGAAGACACATTTTTAAATTTGGGTGTATTTGACAATTCTAGGCAAGTATTTTACAATATATATTTGGAAGACATAAGGATATATTGAATAATGCATATTATTTAATAACTCCTTATTTATATCATCCCATTCTATTCTGACAATAATATTGTGTACAGTGCATGCATATGTCATATTATTAACTTGGTTATGATAATAAATCACAAGATAATGAGAAGTAAGTCACAAGTTTTCTAACTTTTAATCTGGTTTTATTATCATAATAGTTAAAACAAATACTCTCCTCTGAAATATTAAAATAATGGAAATAAAAAGTATGCATTATTTTAAAATAGTTCAGGAATATCTTAAATTATCTAGTTATTAGTATCATCCCTTCCCTATATTTTAAATTCCTTATATGGCAATCTTTATACTATAGAGATCACCTTAAAAAATATCTGTTAAATGCACAAGTATTAGTGGAATTTGTATTAGTTTAATCGTTTTACTACTATCTTACCACCTTGTTCTTCCCCCCCTTCAGAAAACGGAGTTCCCTCTAGCCTTTCTAGTTTCAGATTATATAAATGGATCTCTTTAATACAGGTTATCAAACTTCCTTTCATCTGGCTAAATTCCAGAGAATAGCTTTAATCCATCAAAGAGTAACCAAAGCAAACTCCCAGGGATGGTTAGAACAAAGTCTGGCATCCTATATTTAAATATATTACATAATGATGCATGAAATTTTAATGGATAAGATTCTAATTGGTATGGGAGTGTCTTAAATGTAATAAAATCCTAATGTGTATACTCAGTGTTATAAGAATATATAACAGAAGTCTTCTTGAAGAAATCATTTATCAATGCATTTTTTTGCCCCAAGACATTCATTATTCTAAATTTAATATCAACACACATGTGCATGCACACATATAATACAACCATTTTGTATGAATTCTTGAGGAAAGGTAGATACTGAAGACATTATAAATCCTTTTCACTTGTTAGAGCACAGAGAAATGAATTCCTACTCATTTTACCACGCAACCTTATATTCCATATCTATATTTTCCCCATTCCTTCTACTAATATCTTTCCTAAGGCCCATATACAAATAGATACACACTTTCAGGAGAAAGAAACCAAAAGAGCATGTGTATACATCTTTGGGAACTAAAAGCACATCTGGACAAGTCTCCTCAGCTTTTAAAAAAAAGCTCTTTATGTGTATCTTGGATGGAGTATGGAACAGATAATAATAAAAATAGTGATAATTTAAATGTTTTCTGTCATAGTTTTTGAAGGACATTTGTGGCTTACCATAATTTGATTGGTAGGCATGAACATGAGCCCATAAAAAATGTGGGTACCCTGTTCTCTAGTGGTAAGTATATATGGGTTGGAATCACAACTTTCTACTTACTGATCTTGAACAGGGTAATTGTTTCTTAGTTCTAGTTTTCTAATTGATAAAAGTGAGATGTGAGAAAGTGATAATATATTCATTATAGATGTATCGATTATTGATACAATAATATTGGGTAACAAACTACCCATCAACTCAGTGACTTAACACAATACTCTTTTGTTATTACTTAGGAGTCTTTTTGGTCATTTGGATGGTGCTACTGATCTAGACTGAGATTGGCTCATAGTGTCTGCATTCGCTAATGTATCTGTAACCAGTTGGTAGGTCATTTGGATACTGGCTGGTCTAGGACACCCTCAGCTGGGATTCTTTATCTCTGCTTTACACGACCTTTCAACCTGGATTAGATTTCCTTTCCTCTTTCCTTTAGAATCCTTCTAAGTCAATAAAAGTACTCAAAGGCCTGGGCTTGAATCTAGCACACTATTACATCTGTGATTTCTGTTGGCAAAAGCAAATCACCAGGTTCCCCTGAATTCAGGAGTGGGGCACAGATGTTATCCTGTAAAGAATGAACAGACAGTCCCACTGGAAGAGAGAAGTTGGGAATTGGGGACATTTTTGCAATTAATCTATTATTATATGGTTTTGTAAACTTTAAGTAAGATAATTTATAATATATACAGTTTTTTTCAATGCTGCAGTCTCCCGATATCCATCCTTTATTTTACAGAAGAGGAGACAGAGATAGAGAGTATAATGGGTTTTTTGAAGGTGACCTAATAATAAAAAATCAAATTTGGCTTCAGAACCTAGACCTCCTGCTTCTTATGCACCTGCAGAGTAGCTCATTCTTGTAGAATGCTGTAAATGATATATTGAAATAAACAAAGCAGATGGAACTTGATTACTCCATAGTTATGCCTATTGTATTCCTTATAGTGTAGCAGTATGCGTTGGTGATAATTTTGTTGCATTCTAGTCCTATATAATTTAAGGGGAAAGTTTTTATTTTATTACTAATTTTTAGTACCATCAAATCTGTTGTTATTAGCAAGGTGATCTTTAACTTGAAAGAGAGTCCAGGGAATATTCTTTTGATTTTTATATGCTTCTGGCTGGAAAGCAAAAAACACATTAAACATATTTAAGAAAATGTCAACTTAAACCCTGATAGAAATATAAGTGATAGTTTATTTTTACATATGTTTATAGTATTTGCTATTCTTAGATTTCACTTTTCATTTGCTGTGTAATTTTAAAGTCATCGGAAAGAAACATCTCAAATGATTAACAGTATTGGCAAATCTCTAATTGTCATTTGGAGGAGCCACTGGTCAATACTGTCCAAGATTCTTCTTTTAACCTTGAAAAGTCTTCCACTTGCACCAGATAAGAATGAAGCAACCCATGCTATGCCTTGTGTCAATTATATAATAGCCAAGGAAAGCAGTGCTATTCCTAAATAAAATCATTTTATGGTATGAAATACAATTTTATTTTTACCATAATATGCACAATTGCAGTTATCTCATAATTGTTAGTTATTTCATAATTTTTAGTTCTAATGACAGCAATTTGCATTATTTAAGTTACCTTGTATAAAGTTTTTAATGTATTTGTAATTCAAGTTGGCATATTTTTTGTATTCTAAAATTACTTTGTACTTCACATATGGTTTTGCTTTCAATTTTTATAAGAAAAAATCCCTATCTTTCATTTTGTATTGAAAAGTAAAAACACATGCTTCCATTTGTTTCCCTTCTGGATTAGTCTTACCCTTTTTTGAAAATTGAATTTGGGGGTGCCTGGGTGGCTCAGTTGGTTAAGTGCCTGACTCTTGGTTTCTCTCAGGTTGTGATCTCAGGGTCATGAGAACGAACCCCACTTTGGGCTCTACGCTCAGTGTGGAGGCTGCTTAAGACTCTCTCCCCCTATCCCTCTGCCCCTTCCCCTCAAAAAAATAAATCTTAAAAAAAAAAAAAGAAAGAAAATTGAATTTCAATTAGATCTAGGTATGAAGGCATCTGGATTTGGTGGGCTGTATCCCTCAGCACCTCCAGCTCATCTTTCTGCTCTGATTATTTCAGTTTCTATTCTGACAATCCTAGTGACCAGCAAATGTTTTACTGTATTATCTTAATGAGACAATTTACCTTAATATGAACATAAATAGAAACAATGATAAGCATTCTGTATTTCGGGTTAATTTTATAAGGTAGTAAGGGATGACACCTCAGTTTTCTCAGCCTACTGAATCAGTATCTCAAGGGAGGGAGCTTCAGGATCTGTGCAGGATCTGTGTTTTTTAACAAGTGTCCTAAAGAATTCTTAAGACCAGGAAATATTTATACTGGAGTACTGGTATAGTAAACTAGACATCATTGGCTGTGAATTAGGATCTAAACTTAGTTAATTGTGATTTGTGTAACTGTCAGTAAATTGACTAATCATACCAGACCTCGTATTCTTATCCTATAAAATAATCAAAAAACAAAATATCATCCAGGTTTCTTACCTTTCATCCAACTAATTTTGGAATCAAAAGGAAATATTTTTGGAAATTTTCTAAAAACATTTATACAAGTATAAAATGTCAATTTTCCTGTGCTTATGATTGCTGCTGCTACCTACTCTTTAGAGTATAGCCATTTACTTTTCTCAACCCTCAACAGAATTGGTTGATAGCTATATCTTTCTACTGTTCTGTTTTGTTTTGAAATTCAAGTGTGTGATTTAATAATCATAAGAATTAATTTTGCACAAGTGGGACACAGAAAATGTAAAATGTTAACTCATATCAGAAATTATATGCTTTTTGAATAAATGTGTTTCAAGCTCTTCTTGAAAAGTCAGAAGCTTTGACCTAAATATAATGAGGATAAAGGTGATTTTCTACATTTATATGTCGTGTAACACTGTCAAAATAAAATATTTCTTTTTCATTGATAGAACGCAACTTACAGCATCATTTCTCTTCCTGCTGAAATATTACCAATTAAATAAAACATGAACTCTAGAGACAGTTTTTGCTTTCATTTCTCTGTATGGATTTCAGAACTCTCTGTTCAGTCTCCTAGAGCGTACCCCAAACTGATTTCTAGCTAGTATTTTATGCATTCTGGCACTTTGAATTCCGACACAAACCAAATTCCTGAATAAGTTAGAGTATCAGGAAGATCAGTGCTTGAGTTTGGGTTCACTAGGCAAGCTTTCATCTTCATCAGGAAAACAGTATGAGGGCAGCTATAAATAAGGTCCTTTGCTAATGAATAATAGAAAAGAATAAGGAAACTACATAACACAATTAAGTTTGGTATGAAAAAATGAGAATAAAATTGAATATTGTATTCACATTTTAATCAGATTAAATACATCTGAACTATTTGTATTGTATTCTCAAGGATGAGTAAATAAATACTGGTTTATGCTACTTCTCAAATAACTAATCCATTTTGGAACAGACTGACATTTTTATTTCTCCAAAATGTAATCTCTATTTTTGCTAATTGAAGTCTATATGTCACAACTTCTCTATACTTCTTTAATATGCCTTCTCCACCCTCCCTTAGTAAAAGGAAAAGATACCACGTCTCTGCATATGTGTGCTCCTTTTGGAGGTAGGTGAAAGCAAGGAGTATTGAGGAGTACCTCTGCACTTTCCTTGGATCTCTGGGAAGCAATAAGTGTACTGACAGTGTGATGATTGTCTTCTTTATCTGTAACTAATCATGGCAGCAAGGAAAAAGGAGAGAAAAACATAATTGTGCAAAAGAGACATTTCTAAAGGAGAGAAGGAAACAATAAGGAGGAAAGTCATATATTCTAGGTGTAACCATGAGCGAACCAGGGGTGAACTCTGGGCATTTGTGCCTCGAAAGAGGGAAAAGTTAAGGTATGAACCATTCCACATTTCCTATGATCTCTGAAACTGTTCTCATGGAGGATCTCTTTGTGGGGGAAAAATGTTGAATGATTATGGTGATACTTGAAACTATATGGTAAATCAATTCCTTAAACTGAAATTAGTGCTTCTGCTGACACTAGATTTCTGAGGTCCTGGTGTGAAAGTGTGAATGTACATTGGATGCTGTTCTGTTTTTCAGAAGGGTCAGTAAGTTAAATCTTTGATAAGCTATTCTAATTGAGATTAAGGCCCCAACTTTGTTGCAGGAGACTTATAGCAAAAGAGTTGTCAGGCACAAAGTTTCCAACTCCAGTGACATAGAAGTTTTATGTGTAGAGTCTCTGATATCTCCATAAAAATAGTGTGTGTACAAAAGTAAACATTCTTCAGTATTTCGTGTTGAAATTGCTAAGAAAGTGAACCCATATAGTAGTAGTTATCATTAGCTGCAGGGTTGTTCTGTCTTCCATGGCAGCATGATGTTATGATGGTGTGTGTGTGTGTGTGTGTGTGTGTGTGTGTGTGGTGTAGTGTGCTTGGGGAAGTGGAAAAGTCTATAAGAATGATTTCAGGATAGTTTCTTAATAGCCTGTTGCTTTCCTGTAAGAGCAGAATAGAGATCCCTCTTTCATAACCCTGTATATTGATTTATCTATGCTTGACTTTGAGAGAATTTGTGTATAAAGACAGAGGAATCACATGAAAAAAGCTCATCCATCAACAGTTTTTGCAGCTTTATAAACACTGAAAACAATGTGAGTACTCTGTTGTTGTCACTTGCATCTCCTCAATCATTGGACATTAGATTATTTGATGTGTTTTTAAAGTAATTATGTCACTGTTGATTATGACAAATGTCTGTCAAGCTGTGAACTATCTAGAGAAGTTTTCAAATCTATTAAGAACTCTAATGATCTTTTCTATAATTTATTTTACTCTAGGCAGAGGCTGATGCGGCAGAATTAAATTTAAGATTATTCAGTGATACTAGATTATCCCAGGAGCTACTGACAAAAGTCAAAGAAAAGGAGGAAAAAAAAGAATAGTTTAAAAAGGATACTACATTTATAATTTTAAATAAATAAAATTTTAAAAAAAGTTTTTTAGGGATATATTAATTCATTTCAGTTCTTTCAAAGAACCACTGAGTGATTAATCTGTGTTAAGTACTATGTTGATTATTGGAGACTCATTGAAGAATCAACCACTTTCTATGCCCTCAGGGGTTTTAAAATTTGGTTGTGAAGACTGAGAAGTACACAGTGAAATACAATATAAAATAAAAGTATGATTACGGTTAGCGGGGCATGGGAGGTATCAACTAAACAAATCTTAATGGATAGAATTCCCAAAGGAAGGGTTATTTAAATATCTGGATGGTATAGACTTAGTCTGTGCAGGACAGTGAGGAGAGCAGAAGAAAAAGCTATTTCCAGCTGAAATATAGCATATTTCCAGCTGTATATAGCATATACAAAGGATCAATGGAATCAGAGTCTTATGAAATCAACAAACTGAAAATCATTCTGTATGCTACAACATGAGAGTGTAAGATAAACATGTCAAAAATTGGGATGTGAGAGTGTAACAGGATCTTCGAAGATGGAGTGAGTAGTTTAGGCTTTTGGGGGGCCAATGAACATTTTTAATTTGAGGAGTGATATGAACAGATGTGTATTTAAAAAAAAAAAAGAAGGAAAAGAATAAGTCTCTTGCAGTTATGCGGAACACTGAAATGAAGGAAAACTGGATAAAAGGAGACCAGATTTAGCAGAGAGATAATTGGGACAAATTCAAGGATCGCACTTGCGGTTCCCACTTGGACAACTGGGTGTTTAATGCTCAAATCACCAAGATCAGAGACCTAAGGAGAGCAGGGTTTCTTTGTGTGAGGAGATGGAGTTTAGTTCCAAACATTATGATTTTGAGAATTCCTGTAGGATAAGGTCATGGGAAAGGGTTGGAAGGCATCAGTGTGGAAAAAGAGTTAAGGTCAATGCAGAGATAAAGAGGAGTGACCACTTGTCAGCCATACCCTATCGTAGTTGATGTTAAGAGATGGGAAAGCAGGCATCATCAGTTAACCAGTTCCCCTCCAAATTACTGGCAGAAACAAACAGGGAGCAAATAGGAATTCTCTCAAACTTTTTTTTTTTGCTGTTTTTGTATCTTTTGATAGAGATGACTTAGGTTATTTACTGCTTTTATTTATTTCATACTTAGAATACTAATTTATTTGTGTCTCACCTAAATGACCTAGGGAGTGTGCTGTTTTATATTTATCATGTATATTAGCCAATATAAATGTCTCACTCACATGGTCTCAGTTCCCCATTCTTTTTATTCCCATGTGTTTGTGGATCATGTGGCTGCAGAGTGCCTTTGCTTTCAACAGCCTACACCTGCAGCTCCTGAAGCCTGCTTTCCCCAGAGGCCCAGAAAGCCAGAAGTGCCTATAATTTTGCATCCTCCTCTAGTGGCCTCCAACCAAAGACAGGCAGATGTGGGGCCAAGAAAGCTCCAGATTTCTTCACACAGGTTAAGGCAATTCTGAGGCATAATTTACGCCATCTTGAGGATTCTGCCTAATATCACACCCTTGATTGGGTCGCTCCCCACTGTTGTGCTCTTTCAACTTTTTGCTGTTTCCTGAAAGTATTTACGTATTACGTAATAAATCACTTTCTTACAACTCCCCATCTTAGGCTTGACTTTTGGGAATCTGAGCTAAGACATATTATTTTCATGTTTACCTTACCAATATCCATGTCCTTCTCCATGCTGGTTCACAACGACCTATGAAATGTCTGTGATTCCATCTCAACAGAAATCTCAAACAATATACTTGATGGTTCCCAAGATAGTCTTGTCTCTGATCTTTGGGTTATACTGTAAGCATTCTAAAATTTGAATTCATAATAAAGGTAAATGTTCTATATATGTGTATATATACAAATGTGTGTGTGTGTGTGTGTGTGTATGTGTGTGTGTGTAGAAGGAGGAAGAGGAGGAATGAATCTACTTTCATCTGTCAGGGGATTTTCAGTTCCAACTGACAGAAATCCAACTAAAATTAGCTTAAAACAAAAAAGATAACTAATTATCACATCCAACTCCCATCTCCAAAGAGTGAGTCTGACCTCAAGCATTGCAGAATTTGGGATTCAGTGGTATCATGAGAAGGCAATCTTCCTCTTGCGTGTTTTGCTTGTTTGCTTCAATTATGTTCATTCTGACAGGTTCTTTCTGTGAGGAGACGCAATGGCTGCCGGAAGCCTTAAGCCTGCAGTGTCCTCATAAATCTGGTTTCCACAGCTGCTATCAAAAAAATGCAATTCTTTATATTCTCTTTGCTGATGACCTATTTTTTTTTAAATCTTTTTCTCCAGAAGCTTTTAGAATTTTCTCTCTTATTCCCGCTGTTGTGCAATTTCACAATGATTTGTCTTGTTATGGGATCTTTTCTTAAATATTGTGCTGGACTCTGCAGGTTCTTTTAGTCTGGAAACTTCTATTATTCAGGACTGGGAATCATTTTCATATTATTATGTGGATAGTAACTTTACTTCCATTTTCCGTTCCCTTTTCCTGAAATCTGAATTCTTTTAATCAAACATAGTGATAGAATTTTCTTATTTTCTATTTTTAATCTCATTTTTTCTATTTTCTGGCTTCAAGTTTATATGTCACATTTACTATTTACTTATTTACCTCCTTATTCTTAAATTCTAGTGGCTTTTTTCTTATCTAAAATCTTCTTTTCTAGAAAAGTGTTCCTTTTTTTCCTGGTTGCACTGTATTTTTAGAATAATTTTTAAACCTCCTACTGATTCCTATATTTTTCTCATTTACTCAAATTTCTTTATTCCATTGTTTCTTTTTGTCTGGTTTTAAATCTCTAGGAATTTTCCTTAAATTTCTGGTAATTCTTGGGTGTCCTATCATAGTTAAATGTGAGAGTCTCAAAGAAACTAATAGAAAAATTTAGTGTATCTGGACAAAACCATTATTGATGGATGACCTTACTTTATGTTGATCAGATAGAAGCCTAGATGTTTCATTGGGAAATCCTGAAAGGCCAGTATTTGTGTATCTTTGCGCTTCCATTTAGTGGGTGTTCTTTTGTGGAATTCCATAATCATTTGTCTGGCTAAAACCCTGTTTGCCTCTTTTCAGGAAGACAATGTGAAAAATGGGAAAATGAGGCTTCCTCACAAAGATGTTTATGTAATCACCCTGATACTTGTATTTGGTGTCCATGAAATCAAAACCTCTCTTGGTCATCTCTTTCAGAAAGCCAACCTTCAACAAATTTGCTGTATAACAAGTTATTCCAAAACTTAGTGACTTAAAACAATAATAATCATTTATTATCCCCCAGAGTTTTGGTAAGTTCATAATTCAGGAACAGCTTCTCTGGACAGTTCTGTCTCATGGTCTCTCAGTGAGCTTGTAATCAGATGTCTGCCAGATTTCATCTGAAGGCCCCACTGGAGCTGGAGAATCTGCTTCCCAAGGTTGTTGACAGACATAGCTGTCACTGGCTATTGGTAGAAGTCCTCCATTCCTCTCCAAAAAGGGCCTTCCCCAGGGAACCTGAAGTATTCTCAGCAAGGTGGTTAGATTCTCAGAGCAAGTGATCCAAGAGGCAAAGTGAAAGCCAAAATGCCTTTTATGAAATGCCTCAGAATTTACACACTGCCACTTAATAATTTTCTGTGTCACATATGTCAGCTCTGATTGAGTGTGGGAAGGGACTTGACAAGGGTATAACCATGGATAGTGAGGATCATTGGGAGCCACCTAGGAGGATTTCTACTACAAAGGTTTTATATTACCAGTGGTTTGTATTCTTATTTCCTTATCACTAAACATTGGCAGAAATGGGGGTCACAATAGTTACATTTTTTATAATTTGATTTATTTATATAATAAAAAATATATACACACACATTTACATAGTAAGACATATTATTGATTTTTATCTTCAAATATGAAAAGATCAATATGGTAAGACTGCATTTCTCTCCTTCTTCTAATCTGCCTTCCTTTATGTATTTTCTTTTGTCATATGCTGGCTTCTTTCATAAGTACTAAATGTCTGAACCACATTTATTAGTTTTATCCAGCAAAAAAAGATTGTACCTAGTAAACAAAAAGGAAAATTTCAGACAGTTGCTTGCCTTTCAGCTTTTATCTCAAGATATATAACAAATATTCATCTATCTTTGCTTCTTATGCAAAGCATATTTCAGATTGAAAAATTTGGGGACTTTTTTGAAAAGTGGTTTTCAATCTTCTTACAAAAACATGTTAGGAGAAACATTAAAGTATCTATGTGCTTAAGTCATTTCTTTCCCTTTATTTTGTTGTTGTTGTTCCTAAGAAAATGACATACTTTATTCAGATTTCATCAGTTTTTCCATAATATCCTTTTTCTGTTTTGTTCCAGGATCACATTCAGGATACCTCATAACAGTCTATCCTTGTATCTCCTTAGCCTGTTCTGTATCATCACAGGTTCTCTGTATCATCACAGGTTCATTGTTTTTGATAACTTTGAGAGTTTTGAAAATCACTAGTCATATATTTTGCAGAATGAATGTCTCAATTTTGATACATCTGATTTTTTTCTTATATACTAATAGTTATTCTGGAGTTACAAGTTTTGAAGAGCAAGATTAGGGAGGTAAAGTACCATTCTTATCACAGCATGTCAAAGGTACATACTTTCAACATGACTTACCACTATTGATATTAACTTTGATCACCTGGCCAAGTTTATGTTTGCCAGTTTTCTTCATCATAAAGTTAATATTTTCCCCTTTCCATACTCTGCTTTTTGGAAACAAGTCATTAAGTGCAACCCACACTCAAAGAGTGGGGAGCTAAGATCCACTTCCTTGAGATAGAAGAATGTACATGATTTATTTGCAGTTCTCCTCTCTCTCTCTCTCTCTCTCTATATATATATATGCATTTAAATTTTATATCTATCTATCTGTATATGTATGTCTATGTCAGTAAGGACTTTTAGATACTACTACATTGTTTACGTTGTGATTCAAATGGTTCCAGGGTTTGGTCTTTGGAAGTTCTTTTCATTTGGTCCCTTTATCCTTTCCTTCCTCCCTCCCTCCTTCTTTACAAACTTCCTTCCTCCCTCCCTCCCTCCTTCTTTACAACTTTCCTTCCTCCCTCCCTTCCTCCCTCCCTTCCTTTCACTTCCTTATTTCTGTCCTTTCAAATACCTCATGTTGATTTTGTGTATCCTGTGGCCCAGCCCTAAAATCAGCCATTCTACAAGGAGCCCTGATTCCTTATATTGATGAATTCTGTTGGAAACCAAGATCTAGGTACTGTGTGTGTGCATTGATATTGTAGTATCATTGCTTCTGGACCCTTTCAGCAGACAGAAACAGAAGATACATGTGTATACTAATATACGCAGATACATATATCTGTAATTATTATTATATCAGTTCACCTGTAATTAAGCTAAACATGAGTTTATTTAATTCCATACCACATGAATCATTCTAGCCTTTTCCAGGCACTCATTTTGTAGTAGAGAATCTCAATACAGACCCTGAATTTAAGACCTGTCTTTGATTAAGTAAGAGAAGCCGACCCAGCAGTTTTGTCTGAAGAAGTCCAAAATCCTCTCTTAGGAAAGGATCATTTTGTATATTGTTTGTTTACTTTTTGTTGTTTTCATTTCGGTTTTCTACAATACATGGTTTTCTCTAGCTATTTCTTTAGAGATTTTTTTTGAAAATGATCACAATGATTTACTTTAACTGAATTGTATTCTCAAGATGAAGTCATTAAAATGAACATGCCCAGTCATATTCTATGTGTTTTAACATCAGTGATACTAAACTAATTAAGATTAGTAATATTTTATAAGTTGATATCCCAGGTATCAGAGAATATTAGAGCTATCTAACATTATTTGCTCTTGTAGAATTTACCATTCCTAGCAGTGAAACTTTTTTTAAAAAATTTTAAACACTTTTTATTTAAATTCAATCAACATATAATGTATTACTGGCTTCAGAGGTAAAGGTCTGTGATTCATCCGTCTTATGTAATACCCAGTGCTCATTAAATCACACACCCTCCTTAATGTCCATCACCCCTCCCTTCCAGCAACCCTCAGTTTGTTTCCTATGATTAAGAGTCTTTGGGGCACCTGGGTGGCTCAGACGGTTAAGCCCCTGCCTTTGGCTCAGGTCATGATCCCAGAGTCCTGGGATTGAGCCCCGCATCAGGCTCCCTGTTCAGCGGGGAGCCTGCTTCTCCCTCTCCTTCTGCTGCTCCCCCTGCTTATGCTCTTACTCTCTCTGTCAAATAAATAAATAAATAAATAATAAATAATAAATAAATATTTTTTTAAAAGAGTCTTTTATGGTTTTCTCCCTCTCTGGTTTTGTCTTGTTTTATTTTTCTTCTATTCCCTATGATCCTCTATTTTGTTTCTTAAATTCCACATATCAGTGAGATCATATGATAATTGTCTTTCTCTGAATGACTTATTTCACTTAGTATAATACCCTCTGGTTCCATCCATTTTGTTTAAATGGCAAGATTTCATTTTTTGATGGCTGCATAATATTCCAGTGTGTGTGTGTGTGTGTGTGTGTGTGTGTGTGTGTGTGTGTGTGTATTCTTTATCCATTCACCTGTCAGTGGACATTTGAGCTCTTTCCACAGTTTAGCTACTGTGGACATTTCTGCTATAAACATTAGGGGGCAGGTATCCTTTAGATCACTACATTTGTATCTTTGGGGTAAATACCCAGTGCAATAGTGCAGTTGCTGGGTTGTATGATAGTTCTATTTTCAATTTTTTGAGGAACCTCCATACTGTTTTCCAGAGTGGCTGCACCAGCTTGCATTCCCACCAATAGTGTAGGAGTGTTCCCCTTTTGCAGCATCCTTGCCAACATCTGTCCTTTCCTGGCTTATTAATTTTAGCCATTCTGACTGGTGTGAGGTGGTATCTCATTCTGCTTTTGTTGTGTATTTCCCTGATGCCGGGTGATGTTGAACATTTTATATGTGTCTGTTGGCCATTTGTATGTCCTCTTTGGAGAAATGTCTGTTAATGTCTGCTGCCCATTTCTTGACTGGATTATTTTGTTCTTTTGTGTTGAGTTTGATAAGTTCTTTATAGATTTTGGATACTAGCCCTTTATCTGATCTGTCATTTGCAGGTATTTTCTCCCATTCTGTTGATTGTCTTTTGTTTGTTGACTGTTTCCTTTGCTGTGCAAAAGTTTTTTATCTTGATGAAGTCCCAATAGTTCATTTTCGCCTTTGTTTCCCTTGCCTTTGGAGATGTATCTAGCAAGAAGTTGCTACAGTCTAGGTTGAAGAGGTTGTGCCTGTGTTCTCCTTTAGGATTTTGATGGATTCTTGTCTCACATTTAGGTCTTTCATCCATTTTGAGTCTGTTTTTGTGAATGGTATAAGGAAATGGTCCAGTTTCATTCTTCTGCATGGGGCTGTCCAATTTTCCCAACACCATTTTTTGAAGAAACTGTCTTTTTACCATTGGATATTCTTTCCTGCTTTGTCAAAGATTAGTTGACCATATAGTTGAGGATCCATTTCTGGTGCTCTATTCTGTTCCACTGATCCATGTGTCTGTTTTTGTGTCAGTATCATACTGTATTGATGATTACAGCCTTGTAATAGAGCTTGAAGTCTGGAATTGTGATGTCAACAGTTTTGGTTTTCTTTTTCAACATTTCTTTGGCTATTTGGTGTCTTTTTTGGTTCCATACAAAGTTTAGGATTATTCATTCCAGTTCTATGAAAAAAGTTGATGACATTTCAATAGGGATTGCATTTAATGTGTAGATTGCTCTAGGTAACATAGACATTTTAACAATATTTGTTCTTCCAGTACATAAGATGGAATATTTTTTCATTTCTTTGTGTCTTCCTCATATTCTTTCATGAGTGTTCTATAGTTTTCTGAGTTCAGATCCTTTGCCTCTTTGGTTAGGTTTATTCCTAGGTTACTTATGGTTTTGGGGGCAGTTGTAAATGGGATTGACTCCTTAATTTCTTTCTTCTCTCTCATTGTAAGTGTATAGAAATGCAACTGATTTCTGTGCATTGATTTTGTATCCTGCCACTTCACTGAATTCCTGTATGAGTTCTAGCAATTTTGGGGTGGAGTCTTTGGGTTTTCCACATAGAGTATCATGTCACCTGCAAAGAATGAGAGTTTGACTTCTTTGCTGATTCAGTTGCCTTTTATTTCTTTTTGCTGTCTGATTGCTGAGGCTAGGACTTCTAGTACTATGTTGAACAGCAGTGGTGATACTGGACATCCCTGCTTTCCCTTGACCTTAGAGGAAAAGCTCTCAGTTTTTCCCCATTGAGAATGATATTCACTGTAAGCTTTTCATAAATGGCTTTTATGA
Source organism: Ailuropoda melanoleuca (assembly GCF_002007445.2). Classification (NCBI taxonomy): domain Eukaryota; kingdom Metazoa; phylum Chordata; class Mammalia; order Carnivora; family Ursidae; genus Ailuropoda; species Ailuropoda melanoleuca. The sequence goes on from NC_048224.1 coordinate 103,626,232, forward strand.
TATTGAGGTACGTTCCCTCTATCCCTACACTGTGAAGAGTTTTAATCAAGAAAGGATGCTGTATTTTGTCAATTGCTTTTTCTGCTCTATCGAGAGGATCATATGGTTCTCGTCCTTTGTTTTATTTATGTAGTGTATCACATTGATTGATTTGCAGATGTTGAACCACCCTTGTAGCCCATGAATAAATCCCACTTGGTCATGGTGAATACTTTTAATGTGCTTTTGGATCCTGTTGGCTAGTATTTTGGTGAGAATTTTGGCATCCATGTTCATCAGGGATATTGGTCTGTTATTCATCTTTTTGGTGAGGTCTTTGTCTGGTTTTGGGATCAAGGTAATGCTGGCCTCCTAGAAAGTTTGGAAGTTTCCCTTCCATTTCTATTTTTTGAAACAGCTTCAAAAGATGGGGCGCCTGGTTGGCTCAGTTGTTAAGTGTCTGCCTTCAGCTCAGGGCATGATCCTGGAGTCCTGGGATCGAGCCCGACATCAGGCTCCTCCGCTGAGAGCCTGCTTCTTCCTCTCCCACTCCCCCTGCTTGTGTTCCCTCTCTCACTGGCTGTCTCTCTCTCTGTCAAATAAATAAATAAAATCTTAAAAAAAAAAGGAATACTTATTATTTCTTCTTTATATATTCAGTAGAATTCCCCTGAAGCCATCTGGGCCTGGACTCTTGTTTGTTGGGAAATTTTTGATTACTGCTCCAATTTCCTGATGGCTATGGGTCTGTTCAGGTTTTCCATTTCTTCCTGTTTCAGTTTTGGTAGTTTGTATGTCTCTAGGAATGCATCCATTTCTTCCAGATTGCCTAATTTGTTGGCATATAGATGCTCATAATATGTTCTTATAATTGTTTGTATTTCTTTAGTGTTGGTTCTTAACTCTCCTCTTTCATTCATGATTTTTTTTATTTTCATCCTTTCTCTTTTCTTTTTGATAAGTCTAGCCAGGGGTTTATCAATCTTATTAATTCTTTCAAAGAACTGGCTCCTAGTTTCATTGATCTGTTCTACTGTTCTTTTGGTTTCTATTTCAAATTAATTTCTCCTCTAATCTTTATTATTTCTCTTCTCCTGCTTGGTTTCGACTTTATTTGCTGTTCTTTCTCCATATCCTTTAAGTATAAGTTTAGCTTGTGTATTTGAGACTTTTCTAATTTTTTGAGAAGGCTGGTATTGCTATGTACGTCCCTCTTAGGACTTTTTTGCTGTATCTCTAGAGTTTTGAACAGTTGTGGTTTCATTTTCATTTATTTCCATGAATTTTTTAATTCTTCTTTAATTTCCTGGTTGACCCATTCATTCTTTAGTAGGATGCTCTTAGCCTCCATGTACTTTGAGTTCTTTCCAAATTTCCTCTTGTGATTGAGTTCCAGTTTCAAAGCATTGTGGTCTGAAAATATGCAGAGAACAATCCCAGACTTTTGGTGTCAGTTGAGACCTGATTTGTCCTCCAGTATGTGATCTATTCTGGAGAATGTTCTATGTGCACTTGAGAAGAATGTGTATTCTGTTGCAGGATGGAATGCTCTGTATATATCTGTGAAGTCCATCTGGTCCAGTATGTTATTCAAAGCCTTTGTTTCCTTGTTGATCTTCTGTTTAGATGATCTATCCATTGCAGTGAGGGGGGTGTTAAAGTCCCCTACTATTACTGTATTATTGATGTGTTTTTAAAATTTTTTTAATTGACTTATATAATTGGCTGCTCCCATTTTAGGTGCAAAAATATTTACAATTGTTAGATCTTCTTGTTGGATAGACCCTTTAGTTATGATATAATGTCCTTCCTCATCTCTCATTACAATCTTTGGTTTAAAATCTAATTCGTGTGTTATAAGAATTGCCACCCTAGCTTTCTTTTTATGTCCATTAGCATGATAAATGGTTTTCCACCCTGTCGCTTTAAATCTGGAGGTGTCTTTGGGTCTAAAATGAGTCTCTTGCATACAGCATATTGATGGGTCTTTCTTTTTTATCCAATCTGATGTCCTGTGTCTTTTGATTGGGTTATTTAGCCCATTTACAATCAGAATAACTATTGAAAGTTATGAATTTAGTGCCATTGTATTACCTGTAAAGTGATTGTTACTGTATATTGTCTCTGTACCTTTCCGGTCTGTGTTACTTTTGGGCTCTCTCTTTGCTTCGGGGATCCCTTTTAATAATTCTTGTAGGGCTGGTTTGGTGATCACAAATTCTTTCAGTTTCTGTCTCTCTTGGAAGCTTTTTATCATTCCTTCTATTTTGAGTGGCATCCTAGCTGGATAAAGTATTCTTGGCTGCATATTTTTCTCATTTAGCACCCTGAATATATCATGCAAGTCCTTTCTGGCCTGGTAGGTCTCTGTGGATATGTCTGCTGCCAGTCTAACTTTTCTACCCTTGTGGGTTACGGACCTCTTGTCCCAAGCTGCTTTCAGGATTTTCTCTTTGTCTCTGAGCTTTGTAAGTCTCACTATGATATGTCAGGGTGTTGATTTTGAGGGGAGTTTTTATTGATTTTGAGGGGGTTCTCTGTGCCTCCTAAATTTTGATGCCTATTTCTTTCCCCAGATTAGGGAAGTCCTCCGTTGTAATTTCCTTCAATATACCTTCTGCTCCTCTCTCTCTTTCCTCTTCTTATGGGATTGCAGTTATTCTAATATTGTTACACTTTATGGTATCACTTATCTCTCAAATTCTTCCCTCATGATCCAATTATTGTTTATCTCTTTTTTTCTTGGCTTCTTTATACTCCATCATTTGGTCTTCTATATCACTAATTCTCCCTTCTGCCTCATTTATCCTAGCAGTTAGAGCCTCCTTTTTTTTTTTTTTTTTGCATCTCATTAATAGCCTTTTTGATTTCCACTTGGTTAGATTTTAGTTCTTTTATTTCTCTGGAAAGGGATTCTCTAGTGTCTTCTATGCTTTTTTTCAGCTCAGCTAGTATCTTTATAATTGTTATTTTGAACTCTAGTTACAACATCTTATTTATGTCCATACTGGTTAGGTCCCTGACAGTCAGTACTGCCTCTTGTTCTCTTTTTTGAGGTGAGTTTTTGTGTCTTGTCATTCTGTCCAGGGAAGAATAAATGAATGAGAGAACAACATACTAAAATGGCAACAATGATGCCAGAGAAATATACACTAAACAAATCTGAAGAGACCCAAAACCAGGGTGGGGAGGGCAGGGGAGGAAAGAAAGAAGAAAGAAGAAAGAAAGAAAGAAAGAAAGAAAGAAAGAAAGAAAGAAAGAAAGAAAGAAAGGAGAGAATATAATCAGACAGGTGAGCAAAATAGAGCACTACACTGGATTATGTGTGTGTTTTAGTTTGTGTTTTTAGAAAAAAACCCAAAATTGTAAAGAAAGAAAAACTTAAATATGTACAAAAATAAAATTAAATACAATGAAAGGATAGAATGTAGCTGAAAATGGAAATTAAATCACAAGAAAAAAAAACAAAAACAAAAAACAAACCAAGAAGAAAAAAGAGGAAGGGATTTAAACACACGGGTGAACAGAAAAGAGCAATACACTATCTTCTGAGTGTATTTTGGTCAGTTTGTTAGAAGAAACTACATCTCAAAATTGTAAAGAAAGAAAAACACATATATATAAAAATGAAATTAAATACATTGAAAGGATAGAATGTAATTGTAAAATGGAAAATTAAAAAAGACTTAAACAAAACAAAAAAAAGGAAGAAGAAAAACAGATAAACAAAAAAACCCACAAAAAAACAAAAAAAGAATATGATTATGCAGATGAATTGAACAGAGTTTGGGTGTATTTTGTCTGTTGGAAGAAACCATATCTCAAAATTGGTAAAGAAAGAAAAATATATATATACAAAAATAAGATTAAATACAATGAAGGGATAGAATGTAACTATAAAAATGAAAATTAAAAAAGATTTAAAAGATAAATTGATAAAATAGAAATTGGTTGAAAAAGAAAAATTTTTAATTTTTAAAAATTAAAGTTGAAAGACTAAAGAATCATGGGAAAAAGCCATGAATTTTTATGTGTTGTATTCCCTTAGTGCTGGAGTTTTGCAGTTTTCGTTGATCAGTAAACTTGATCTTGGCTGGATGTTCTTGTGGATCTTCTGGGGGAGGGGCCTGTTGCATTGATTTTCAAGGGTATTTGCCCCAGGTGGAATTGTACTTCCCTTGCCAGGGGGCCAGGTTTAGTAATCTCTGGTTTGCTGTATGTGGCTTTTGTTCCCTGAAGGCTTTCCATGCAGCATTCGAGGTTGAGAATGAAAATGGTGGCCTCCCAATCTCTGGCCCCAGAGCAGAAGGCTCGGGACCCCACTCCTCAGTGAGCCCTCAGAGACAAGCAGTCAATCACTCCTGTCTCCCTGGTCTCTGGCTGCACTCCGTGCTCACCCTATCTGTGACCGAGTGTTCCTATCTCAGGCACATGACCCCTTTTCCAGTCTTCAAACCCTGAAGACTCCTGCGGTGCACTCCCACTCCACTCTTCCCAGGGGAGGAAGAAGGAGCTCACCAGTTCTGCCACTTGTTGGGCCCATGCTAAGACAGCAGTCTCCTGACTGTGCCATGGTTCGCAGTTTATGGCAACCCCAAGTAGAGAACCCATTCCTGGGCTTAGTCTTTGCAGCTGGCTTCCCTGCTCTGAAGCATGGGAACTCTGCCACACTCAGGCATCCCTGGTCTTCCTGTGACCCCGAGGATCCTGAGACCATACTGTCCCAGCAAGAGTTCCACCCCCCCATCCTTAGCCACCTGAGCGATATCACTCACAGAGCAGACTTCTAAAAGTTCTGATTTTGTGCTCCACTGATATATCACTTGCCAATAGCTGGTTGATGGAGGAGGCTCCCTACCTCTGCGTTCTGTCTTCCCATATATTGCTTGGGTTCGCTTTTCTGTACCTCCTACCTTGCAGAAAGTGGTTGCTTTTCTATTCCTGGAATTGCAGCTATTCATTTCTTAGCTCTCTGGTTAAGTTCAAAGGTGTTCAGAATGCTTTGTTAGCTATCTAGCCAAATTCCTGAGATCAGACAAAATTAAGGTCTCCTACTTCTCCACCATCTTGGGCTCCCAAGAAAACAACACAGTGAACCTTTTTAATACTCAAATCTCTAAACACAAAATTTTATATGTACTTATTATATTCACCAGCTATGTGTGTTTAGCACCAATGATCTAAGCATAAAGCCTATTTCATAGTAAGTAGTAGAAGCAGCTGCCTTAATTACAGTGGAATCTCACTGGAAAATGACAGTGGATCGCACTGGAAAAATAAGTAAAGGAGCAGCATTACCATCCTTAAAACTACAACCCAATAACTTTTATCTGAAATTAGAGAACAAATTTCAACTACTTGCATTAAGACTTAAAATCATATTAAAACGTAAAGATGCATAAGGTACACCTTTTGAATTTTAGTTCATGTATACTCAAAATCACACAGTTGTTGACTATTATTTATGGTATTTTCCCTATAGAGTAATCCAGTGCAAGAATAATAACCAAACAACCTTGTCTACTAAAGAAGAAACCAAATCCTAGAGAGATTAAGACTAGGGTAGAATAAAAGCCCAGCTAAAGTTTCAGACTAACATATCCTATCTGTTATACAACTTAACTGCTATGTAAAAGTGGAAAAAACAAAATAATCTCCCTAAACCTCATTTTTCTCATTTGTAAATTTAGTAATAATTGCATATATTTCAAGGATTATTATTAGAATTAAATGAGAAAATATATATAAACCACCCTCTTCAGTGAGAAGTATGCAGTTTGTTCTGTAAAGATCAGTTGTCTTTCTCTTCACCAGTAGCAGTGAATGAGGAACAGATATTGGATAAAAGTTAATCTGTTATCTTTTATTCCTATGTTATAAAAGCTTTAAATAATATACAAAAGGTATAAAGCATCAATTCAAATGGTCCCATGACTTAAGTCCGTTGTACTATGAACCCTCCAAGTGGTCTGTTTTAACTTATACCTAATTTGAAAATAGGGACTGGATAAGGAAATAAGTTCTGCCACATTATTTTTCTACCCTGCTACCTAGCTTTTGATTTACTTACGGAGTGGTCTAGGAAAAGAAATTATTGGGCTCAGTTTCATGGTGCTGGTGGTATCAAGGAGAGGTGTTACACTGGGGCCTCTTAATAGCAGGCTGGGAAGACAATGCATCATGTTTCATTTTCTACCTTCCACATTAGGTTGCCTGGTCCTGAAGAAGACGAGACTAAAAGAAGAGGAAAAGTGTATGTATATATTACATGTGTATTTCTTATCTATAATATATAATTTATTATAAAAGGAAATCATATATACGAAGAGAGAGAAGGCAGAAAAAATACTAGAACTCTATTTCTATCCATTTTCCAAACCATTAAGCATAAAGATACCATTCAATAAACCAAGTATTTCTATAAACATGTTATCAGAAACATATCATGCTCAAAATTAGAAAATTATCTATAAAAGAATTGTCTGAAATTTCTTGTTTTTCATCTTGATTCTTTTTGGTATGTGCCCAATATTCTAGCTTTTAGTTTTCAGAAATTAAAATTTTCTTAAAAACTTAAAAAGTGGAGTTTAATCAAATTCATTCAAATTTTCACATGTTTATGTTATTATAGTCCTATAGATATACATTTTAATTTGTTCCTACAAAGATTTCATCTGCAGATACCTTAAGATTAAAATGAGATTTTCACTTGTATCTTTAAATGATGATGTGCTTAGTTCTCTTGAAATATTTGTTTTAGAAATGACATAATTGTATGTGTTCAAAAATAGCAACACATGCATGCAAATTCATTTGTTTCATTCATTTTTGGAAAACACATCATGATGTTATTTTCCAAATGTTTGCAGGTGCAAATATTTAAAAGATCACAATTACAAGAATTTGATCGTAGTCAGTTACTCACAGCTGCAAATGATTATATAGTTAGCCCTTCATTTATAGCAGCTTCTAAAGATCTAAGAGCATATGAACAGAGGAATTCTGTGATAATGATATAACAAAACAAAAACATTTATATAATGCTTACATTTTAAATAACATCTTTATATGAGTAATCTTATTTGATTATAAGAAATTACATCCATTTGGAAATACCATATTATCTTTTTCTTTTTCTCTGACTGGGTGTTTCTACTGTTCAGTACATCTGACCTTTTATACTTACTGGATGCTTCCCATACTGTCTAGAGGAATGTCCTGTCTTCATTTGTGGGCAAATGTATGACCATAAATGATAATTACCATACCATCCTGTTTCCTCAGGGACATACCTCAGCAGCTGTTGTGTATCATTTCAGCACATAATCATATCATTATAGTTTTATACACACACATACACACACACACACACACACGCACCTCTTATGTTATTCTCTGGCTCAGAAGAGAAGTATTGTTCTCTCTCAGAGACTTGCTTCAACTCTGCTCTTGACCTTAGGATTAGAAATTAACAGCATTTCTCTTTTCAGTAAACTTCTAGAAGCTTGTCTTAGTTACATATGGATATCTAATCACCCCAAAGCTTAAAAACAGAATCTTTTTAGTTGCTTATAATTTTGTGGATTAGCACTTTGAGCTTAGATTTAGCTGTGGACATTATTATACTAGTCTTGGGACAACTTATGTGGCTTTGATATTCTCCTGGCTTGACTAGGGATGAGTGACTTAAAATGACCTCACTAACATTTCTGGATTGATTCTGGCTGTTGTCTGGGCCCCGCAACCCAGCAGGCTAGCACTGGTTTCTTCACATTGTTGGTGGAAGAGTTCCAGCCAGCAACATAGGAGGAATAGCCCCAATGTGTAAGTAGGTTTTAAGACTCTTCTTGATACTTGTTTTGACCAGAAAATATGTTAACATCTTACTGGTCAAAGCAAATATGAAGGCTAAGTGTCAATGTAGGAGGGAACTATACAAGGACACGGATACAAAAAGACATTATTAGAAGATATTGGTTATCAGTCTCCTATATGTTTTCATATATCTACCTGGTTATTTAAGGTAAAAGCTTCAGGTGACAAAATCAGCAGGCTGTTTTTATCAAGTTGGCATGAGGTACTCATTGATTTGGAAAATTTAACAAGGTCTAAAATCATCTCTTTGGTGTTTTTGTGACATAATGTATTGTGAAAACACTGAGGCACTAAGTTAGATTGCATTTTTTTTCCTGGGTTGAACATATTAACTAAAGTTACAGAATTGGTTAATAAAACCAGAACATCTGTTTGGAATTTTATAGAGAGAACTGTGGTTGTAGTTTGAACTAGTATGATACCCGGTGGAGAACACCCATTTCAGAATACACATGGCATTCCTTATGGGGATCTGACCACACATTATTTTATTAACTAAGTTTTTTTAAACCTTTGGATACAGTCGGGCTGTGTATAGCTTTGTCTCTGTGAATTTTATCTAAATGATTTTAATCTTACACTCTGCTACTAAGAATCATTTTTAAGTATTCACTTCAATATTTGCACATTAATTCAGGTAATATTATACTAATGCATTTTAAATATTATAAAATATACAAATACACTCTAAAACATAGATTAAAATGATACAGTAATAAATACATGTTAGCAGAATTCTAATATTTTCTTCCTGTACTGCAGTGTATTGGCATGCTTATTTGTTACATATAAAGACCCCTTGTCTGGGTGTCCGATTTTTCCTCATTTCTAAGTCCAGTCAATAACCCTCCCAATTTGCAGTTTTTTGAATGTGTATTAATTTGTCCATAATTAACTCTTGATTAATATATATATATATATATATATATATATATATATATATATACTTTTTGTGCAAGGTTAAGCACAAGGAGTTTGTGAAACTATTCTATTTCTTTCAGGTGACTTTGCATAGCTATACTGGAATCTTGGTATTCATTATGTTTTGATCTCAAAAATTAATTCTACTACTGTATTTCTCTCATTGTAATTGTGACAAAAATACTATAGTTTATACCCTCTAAGTATACTTATCACTACTGTAACATTCCCTAAATATTTTCTAAGTCAAATTACCAGTTTAAGCATGTGTTAAAATGCTCAATTTAAAATTGTAAATATACAGAAAGGTTGAATTCCTTCATGACAAAAGAAGTTCTTTAACAGCTACACAAAAACTATCCGTGATGCAGAATCTAGCTTTTTAACATTGATTAATCCATAGGATTCCAAAGAATAATAAGGAAGCACTTTTTAGATTAAATTAATTGTCTTTCACACATATAACAAGGTGTGATAGAATAAGTGTTTTGTTTTTTTTTTTTTTGCTAGTCTAATTTTTAGCATGTGGTATTTGCTGAAGTGCAAATGTTTGCAGCTCAGAACCCTGTGAAATATGTAAAACAATTCCAATCTTTTCCCAATTTGCAGAAGGAAAAAAATGGGCTAGTCTACTCCTCAAAGTGGCAGTATTTTTTATATGATTAGTTGTTTCAATTTATTTCTACACAGAAGGAAACAGCATTATGAGCAGATGTTTTATTAGAGCCGTATGTTTCAAGACGTAATATATTTTATACTATATTCAATATTCACTTCTATATTCTGGCTTCATTTTAAGTTAAAGAAAAACAGTCTTAAACAACTGTATCAAATTTCTTAGATTGCCTTGTTAGGAATTACTGCATGATGAATAGATTATTTGACTATGAACTAATTAACCTTTATCTTAATAATTATGAGATTAGAATATAACTTTAGCAGGACAGGAAACAGACATTTGTTTAACTTTGATCGGAGATATATATATGTATATACATATATATACATAAATATATATTTATACATATGTGTTGTATTTGTCAGTTGGAAATTAATTTATTTATAGTAAAATGAAAATAGATAGCAATGACAGAAAATTCAGGATCCTTCAACAATGTAAATTTGAAAATAAATGAAAGCACAAATTAAAATCATTGTGTATGTCAAGTTATAAATTTTCTCTAAGATCAGTTATTTTCCAGGAGGAAGGTAGGCAGATTATATGATGTTGTCTTAGAATTCAAAAATTTATATTTCATAAAGACTCTTTAAACATCAGTAACTTTGCTGAGCAATTTTATGGCCTAATAATTGAACTTTCATGGTGTAACTAAAGACTGGTACAGTATCTAGAAGTTTGACTTAGACAATAAAAAAGAAAAAGTATAACTAAGATGTAATAGTTGCCAAGAGACTTTACCCCCATAGTCACAATGAGTTTTTAATATAAAAGTAACATACATTTTTAGAATAGATATGCAGATGTGCAGTTGTTGCTGTTTGGGGGAAAATGTTTTTCTTTTGAAATGAGGTAGATTTACTAAGAAGTTAAGATAGCTTAATCTTAAGGGCACCCCTTAAATTTGAAAAACACTGTCAATCACAGCCATTGTATCATTACCTTCTGTGGCAACAAAGTGAATGTTGCTCTCAGATCTTCAACTATGGGGACCATAATTAATCAGACATTCCTGTTACTGCTTTCTGAGATACATAACCTAATGTGCTGAGGCCACATTTCTCACAGTGTCTCCCAACCATTGACTGAATTTAGCAGTGATACCACGACAGGCTCATTACCAGGAAAGTAGAACTCTTCCAGTGGGTAACTTTGCCTCAAGGATTCCCATTTTGCGTTGTCAAAATTTTTAAGAACAACACTCCAGTCTAAGACTATTTCATCCTACATTCTCTTGTTCACTGTTTTCTTCAAAAGATCAGAGCTGCATCATGGTCTGACAACTCTCCCAGTCTCCTTGGGCTCTCTCTCCATTTCCCCTACAGGTATTTTCCTTAATAAATTGGCTGGGTATGTAATGCCATATTCGTCTCTGCTTCTTGAAGGACCTTAAATAACATCCATTATTGCCAGTTAGCCGATAACACAAAGTACAGATTTTTTTCATTGTGTTTTAGTATTTTTATTTTATTTTTATTTGAGTATAATTGACATACAATGTTACATTAGTTTTAAGTGTACAACTTAGTGATTTCACAAGTTTATACATTATGCTACATTCACCACATGTATAGCTACTATCTGTCCCATTACATTGCTTTACAGTATCATTGACTATATTCCTTATGCTCAACTTTTTATGCTGGTGATTTACCCATTCCATAACTGGAGGCCTGTATCTCCCACTCCCTATCACCCATTTTGCCCAACCCCCCCATGCTCCTCCCCTCCAGCAACCATCAGTTTATTTTCTGTATAGTTCTGATTCTGCTTTTCTTTCTTTCTCTTCCTTCCTTCCTTCCTTCTTTCTTTCTTTCTTTCTTTCTTTCTTTCTTTCTTTCTTTCTTTCTTTAATTCCATTTTTGAGTGGAATCATGGTATTTGTCTTTCTTAGTCTGACTTATTTCACTTAGCATGGTACCCTCTAGGTTTATCCATGTTATCTCAAATGGCACAATCTCATTCTTTATATGGTTGTATAATATTCCATCATATATATATATATTCCATATATTCCATCATATATATATATACATATATATATATATATACCACATTTTTTAAATCTGTTGGTCTGTTAATGAACACTTAGATTGCTCCATGTCTTAGCTATTGTAAATAATGCTTCAGTAAACATAGGGGCACATATAATATGGTATCAGGTCTGTGATATGGTGTTTTTATTTCTGATTTTTTCAGGAACCTTTGTACTGTTTTCCACAGTGGCTGTACCAATTTACAATCCCACCAATAGTGAAGGAGTGTTCTTGTCTCTCCACATCCTCTGTGGATGAAAAAATACATTAGATTTTTAAAAAATCATCTTTAGGCTACCATTTACTAATTTATTTTAGACTAAGTAATGACTATTTTACCTGATGATATTATGCTATGTTTACATTATATTTAAGCACATTAAATCAGTAAGAATTTATTTTACATATAATATTTGAAAGGCACTGTGTAAGTCATCATAATAAAAAGATGAATGGATGAAAAACGAACTAGAAATGTTTCCAGTATTTGTAGAACTCCCAAAGTAGTGAATTGCACAAGTGATTCTGTAATTAATGACAACAAAGTTGTTCAGGAAACGGTTAAAGTCCGGATGCCTGGTGGTGCAGTTGATTAAGCATCCAACTCTTGGTTTTGGTTCAGTTCCCAATCTCAGGGTTGTGGGATCAAGACCGCGTTGGGCTCCACACTCAGTGTGGAGTTTTTTTAAGATTCTCTCTCCCTCTGCACTCCCCCCTACCCCCGTGCTCACTCTCTGACTTGTTCTCTCTGTCTCTCAAAATAAAGAAATCTTTAAAAAAAAAGTTTATAGGGGCGCCTGGGTGGCACAGCGGTTGAGTGTCTGCCTTCAGCTCAGGGCGTGATCCCGGCATTATGGGCTCGAGCCCCACATCAGGCTCCTCCGCTATGAGCCTGCTTCTCCCTCTCCCACTCCCCCTGCTTGTGTTCCCTCTCTCGCTGGCTGTCTCTGTCTCTGTCGAATAAATAAATAAAATCTTAAAAAAAAATAAAAATAAAAAAATAAAAAAAAGTTTATAGTAACTATGCATATGAATAAAATATTGTTCCTAAGAAGCTCTAAGTATGCTGGAAGATTACTTTTCTAATTTTCTGTGGAAACTTTCTTTTAATGGTCTGATAATTTTAAAAGTTAGAGCTACTTAGGTTGGAGGAAAGGCTTTGAAAAGCATACCTGTTCAATATCATGATATATTTATTTCCTCAATTAAAGGCCTTAATTAAAGAAGCTATGACAAATAGGTGAATGGTCAGAGAATTAATCCTCAAGTGAATATTTATGACCAAAAAGTCTTCCAAGTGAATTGTCTGCTGATGTGCTAACGTTCATCCTTCCTCAAGAGAACAGGATAATTTTAAAAATATTTTTGTACTCTTTTGTCCTAATTTTCCCCTTGGAACACAAAAAGATAGGCAATTTTTAAGGAGTTGGGAATGAGGAGATCATTGTATATAGTATTTATGTGTATTGCCAGCAATTTTCCTTCTCACAAATCTTTTTGTAAGTGAAAGGAATATGGAAGAAAGACTAGTGTACAATCACCAAATTCCTGTATATAATCTCACATCCCTTCCTCCAGAAACCCTATTTCACTCCACTCCCATAGAATCAGAAAAATACTTTTACCTTAACTGTGTCTCCTCATGTCAAAGGAAAGATTTGGACCCAATATATCTGTTGGTATTAATGTTCTTACATAAAAATTTGATGGTATTAAATGAATCCCCAACTAATAATGTGTAGACGTGTTGATATTTATTCTTCTTAGGATGATAGAAACAATTTTCCAAATATTATTTTACTCATTCCTACCTCAGATTTGACCCTTTTATATTTATGAATTTTTGAAAATTTGAATACAGGTAACAGTGGAAATTTGAAAATGTGGACTGTTTTCATCTTCTGTCAATGTATGCTGTTAAATTCCTGAACCAATACCCATTCTATAGAAATCCAATTTAACACCAGTGTCTCTGAATTTGTGATAGGTTAGGCTGTTCAATCAGTCCCTCTCTTGTTTATCTGGGGCTTTTTTCTTTGGATATAGTGATTAATTCTGTATTCTGTAAGGTCGTACTTTGCATTTTCCATTTTTGTATACTACAGGGTTAAAATTAATCATATGAGAGATAGGAAGTGAGTCAGAAAGTCCCTCTTCCTTATTCTTTTCAATATGAGCCTCCAAAATGTCCAATTCCTAAAATCCACCACAGAAATTTTCCTTTATTCTCTAACATGATTCCAAATAGTGAATTCCAAAGGCATTACGGCAGACACATAAAGTAGGTTTAAAGAAAATCTACCGGGGAAATAAAATGTTCTTAAGGAGAAAAATGCTTCTATAAAATGGGACCACTGCACATGTTTTTTGGTAATGTCTGAATTAATGAGCATGTTGCACATCCTCCCATCCCTTCACCCTGGATATATATTGTTACTAGAGAACCCAGCACCAAGAAGGAAGGAATTCTCTTTGATAAACACAAACATGACAGCATTACCCACTGCTGTCCTCCCTTTGCACAGCCTGGATAGAAGGAAAGACATTTACTCCTTACACAACCAATATAATTATAATTTTTAGAGTACTTTCAGGGTATAAAATAAGCTTCTTGATAATCACTATCAAGTTGTTAAAAATGTAATATGATATCTTCCTGTTTCTGTTTGCTAGTCATGTTAAACTTCCTGTTTAAACTTATGTGGATAGCGTATGCATTTGTATTTGATCATTTCATTTTCTCAGTATAACAGTGATCCATATACATTTCATATTGCTGTGTTCTCTTTTCCTTCTCTATTTTTCTATTTCATCTTTTTTTACTCTTCTTTCCTTCCCTACAATTTCTGCAGCCTATCCTTTTACTTTTTTGCCATTTATCTTTTTTCTTTCTTCCTTTCTTTATTGTTATATTTTTAGTCATTCTGTTTTTTTCTATAATTCTTCATTCTCCTCCACATCTTTCATTCCTTTTCTCCTCTGACTTTGCCATTTTTTTCTCTATCCACATCTTACATATTTCTAGTGGCAACACGATTTCTCTTTTATCAAAGTGTAAGTACCACATTAAAACTCTATTACTGATAATAGAGTTAATGTGAAAATACAGATTACCTATAATTTATGACAAAGTAATTCTATGTCTTAGTCACTATAATGAGTTGCCAATTTAATTTAAACATATTAGATATTCACCAAATGGATACTGAGCTCTTTTTATGCATTTAGTACAGAACTGATCATTCCTGAATATCTAAAAAGTCACCCTGCAAGACTTTTAGCATAATAAAGTTATTTTGGGTCCTAAACCACACAAAAAAATCAAGATTGATAACAATAAACTCTTTATCCTAGACATGGTATCTCCTTTCCTTTTTCTTTTTTAATTCTTAAAAATGATTTATTTGTTTATCTATTTCAACTATTTTGGTACAGTAGTGTTAAGATTCTTATAAAGAGATGGAAATAAAGGAAGCTTAATAGGCAGTTCCTGAATTACCTGTGTAACATTCACATATGCCCTTGGGGTGTTCAATCATTTGTTCAACACTTAGCACTTGCTAAATGAAAAAACTGTATAAGGCATCAGGGATGCATTGATTAATAAGACATCATCATTTCCTGGAAAGGTTTATAATCTACCTGAGAAAGATGGACAAGTGAACAGATAATCATAACACATCACAATGCAATAATGAGAAGCCACTGAATGATCTCAGCACATAAGAGGTTCTTCTAGACCAGAATGTTAAGAGTTCAAGGAAAACTTCCAGAAGAAGTGATGTTTTTATGATCTTCAAAGGGTGAAACGTTAATGAAGTGAGACAAACTGAGATAGAGATGTAAGTGGGTTAGTGAGGAACACTCAAGAGGATAGCATTTCAAAAGCTTAGAGGCAAGAGAAATTCCAGAAAATGCTTACCATAAAGATAGTTCAGGGTGCCTGGGTGACTTAATCAGTTAAGCGCCTGACTCTTGATTTTGGCTCAGATCATGATCTCAGGGCGTAAGATTGAACTCTGTGTGGAGTTCTGACTGGGCATGGAGCCTGCTTAAGATTCTCTCTCTCTCTCTCCCCCTCCTTCTCCTGCTCATGGGCAAGCGCATGTTTGCTCTCTCTCTCTCTTTAAAAAAAAAAAAAAAAGGTCAGTATATCTAAGACATTAGTTATGGAGTATGTGAGTAGGGTAAGGAGAAAAATAGTGGCAAGACAGAAAGGCATGGAAGTAACCAGGAACCAGATAATGAAGGACCTTGTGTAGCATCATAAGGAGTTTTGGACTTAACCCTGAAAATCATCAAAGTCATGTGCAATCCTAGGCAAAGTAATATTCTGGTCAAATTTGATGTTTTAAAACAAACAAAACAAAACAAAACAAATATGGAAAATGGATTGGAGAGGCAACATATGAAGCCTGAGACCATTTAGGCGGTTGTTTTATGCTGTTGATCGTATTGTTGGTGGGTTCGGGTATTGAGTGGTTCATGTGGTGAAGGACCCAGTCAAGAAAAATTATTCCCTAAAGTAGTTGCAATGGGTGGATTTAACACAGATTTATGAAGGAGGTAGCAGAAGGAGGATTTGGCTTTTTTTTGGATGTGGGGATTAGATAGAGCAAGAGTCAACATTAAAGCAGGTCTTGGCTTTAGGGAACTGGGTATATCACAGTGCCCAACATGAGATGGAGACAAATTGGTATTGCCTTGGTAAGTGGAGTTAGTGCTGTGTGAGGAATTCTTTTAGGTTCTGTTGATTTTATGAAACTCTTGGCTCTTAGAAGTGGAAACATTTAGCAGACAATGAGATAGGTGTGACAGGATATTTCATTGTTTTTATGTTTTCACTTCCTTTCTTTTTAAGACCACAGTCCCTTCCCAGGACACTTCCTTTCAGGAGAGATTTCTAAAGCAAAACTAGCTATATGAGCAGATTTGTGTAAGGAGAAAGGCTGGGTCTGCTGGAAGCCACTAAATGGAGAGAGGGACCTTCAAGATAGAAAAAGAGTCACTAGTCTGCTGATCCCAGATCTTGGTGCAAATCTGTCCTTTGGTGTTACTCTGGGAGCTAAAAGGACATCAGATGGAAATAATATATGTATTGCTCAAATTCAGCAAAATTTGTTTTGCTCAAGAGAGGCAAGTAAAACATTTAACCTCCTCTTTCAAAGAACTGTTTAGGTTTGGAAAACAACAGGTATCAGTGACTAAAGGCTAGCAGTCATCTGTTTCTGAATAAATATCCCATATTTTTGTGTGTTCCCAGAAAGATGCTCCCCATCCTCCAAACTTTACTTAATCATAAAACTGATAACGAATATTCTAAGATTCAGATGGGACAGACCTTGAGTCTGATTTAAATTGTTTTAAATATTGAAGTACTATGATCTCTATCACATTCCCAAATATAGAGTAAGATTTACACCCAATACAAATGGATGTGAATGTCAAGAAAAGACTTACTGAAAAATAACAGATGTACTTGGAGTAAAAAGTGATAGAATTAGGATAAGATTGACTGAATTTTAATATTCTTAGATGAACAGCAGATTTTTTGCTTTGTTTTTTAATTATTTTGTTTAATTTTTGCATAATAAAACTGCCTTAATTCAATGGCTACTTGAAATACTCATATCTTCCACATATGGGCATATGATTTTCACCCCTCTCACCCTCTCTCCATATCCTGTGTGAGTTTCCCCCTTCTGTGCAACTCAGGGGTGGGGGTCTCAAGGTGTATTAGTTTCTCAGGGCTGCTGTAACAAAGCATTGTAAATTGAGTAGCTTAAACAACAGAAATTAATTGTCTTGTGTTCTGGAGACTATAATTCTGAGGTATCAGGGTTGGTTTCATCTGATGGCTGCTAGGGAGAATCTGTTCTATACCTCTCTTCTAGTTTCTGGTGGTTTATTACAACGTTTGGTGTTTCTTGGCCATAAGTGCATCACCCCAATCTCTGCTTTCATGTACACACGGCATCCTGTCTATGTGCATGTTTGTCTGTGTCCAAATTCCCACCCTAATGACTTTATTTTAGCTTGATTACCTCTGTACAGATCTTATGAAAATAAGGTCACATTCTGAGTTACTGGGGTTTAGGACTTAAACACATCTTTTTGACTAATATAACAAAATAAAAATTATTAAAAAAAAATAAACACATCTTTTTTTGGGGGGCATATAATTCAATCTGTAACACAACGTATCATCATAGGATGAGAGGAAAACCTCTCTGATGTTGAGTTCCTCTCTGTTTCCCCAACATATTTTATTTGATTGCCCCCAACCTCAAAAAGGGGAAAGAAGAGAAAAACCTTTGCCACCTGCCTCTTGTGATAAATTGCTGTTTCTACCATGACAATCTTTTTTATTCCATAGAAGTGTGAAGATAGAAAATGGGAACAATAATAAAAAGAAAAATCATTATCACTACTCTAATTTAACACTATATTTACTAACCTTTTCCCCCCTTCCAACAGGCCGTTGGTGGTACTGTCTCTCCACGACTCTTAGAACTAGGTGGTCTAGATGGTTTTAATTTCATCTCTGCTTTCTACTAGCTGTGTAACTTTAGTCAACTTGTTCAACATTTGTTCCTCAATTTCCTCATCTGTAAAATGACAATAATACCAATGTCTACCACATGGAGTAACTGTGAGAAGTCAATGAATCCATATATGAAAAAGAACTAAGGATCATTATATAACGCAGAAGACTACAACCTGAATATTGTTCTAAAGAATGCTAAAGCCATTGTTAGAAACATCTATTAGTGAAAGTGCTATGTGATTGGAGGACATATTTTAATAACCTGTTTTGGATGATAAGACTCTTCAAAGAAGGAATGCTTAAGTAACAAAATCTAAACTACCTTCTAGAGAAGGCAGATTAGGTTAAAAGAAGGGCATTAATTTGCTGATATCCGAATTTCAGAACAAAGATGTATCATACTGACCAATTTAAAAGAGGCCAAAGCTACCATCAGCAACCCTTCCTCTCTGCCTTTCCTCGAAAGTGTTCAATCTATTTTCTAACTAAATTCGGGACAAATCATTAAAGAATATTTCTTTGAGGGATTGCTAACCTATTAGCTTGCCTACAACCCACATTTCCAAGCCTGCTAGAACTCCCTCTTAACTCTGCACTCCCAAGTGTCAAAGTGATTCTTATTCCTGGTATTTGGTATTTCTTACTACAAATGTTTAAGGTCCACTATAGGTTATGTAAACTATTGAGTGTAGACCTGGTTTAACCTTGTTCCTATGACTAAATGGTTTAAAAAATAAGTTGCAAAATAGAATTCTGGAACACACCTCATTTGTAAGTTAGGGATTCACTTTATAATGTTATGCAATCAATCCATGTCTCAAAAGATGAGCAATACACTTTATCAAATTGATGAGGCATCTTAAGGGATTGGAATAAGATCCTTTCAACATCATACAATTTTTTTTTTTTGGTCTCCTCCCTCATTTCTTCTTCCTTTCTTCCTCCCTCCCCCCTTCCCTCTTTTGCTGCTTTTTCTTCCTCTCTCCCTTTCTCTCTGTCATCTTGTCTATTTAATCTTTCTGTTTCCATTTAAATCTAAACTGCTATCTTTAAAAAAACTTATCTTGAAAACGATCTCTGAAAAAAAAGTGTTCTTCTTAGGAACTTGTCAGGTCTTAGTTTTCTCTGTGCCACTTACTAGATGCATGACCTTGGACAACTTATATAATCTCTCAGGCTTCCATTTCTTCATCTGTAAAATGAAGTGGGTTGAACTGGTTGATCTTTAATGTCCTTTTATCTGCTTTAAAGAGTCTGAGTCTAAATATGGTAACATGGATTTCTGAAGTAGTGCCAATTAGCCATGTTACAATTCTCTTTAAACCTCGGAAAATATTTGGAAAACTAAGGCCTTAAATATAGATTATGTAAATTAAAATATATGTTTATAATTTTTATGAAAGTTTATTTTTCTAAATAAAAAATAAATTATTAGAAACCAGAAAATATAAAAAATATTTGAGAAAAAATAGTTATTTCTGTAAAAAAAGTCATTCTAAACTTGTGAGCTTCACTCAAGTGAAATGTTTCTACCAAGGCAATTCCATCATTGTATTTGATTTTTATTCAATTTTTGGACCTTGATAGCTGAAGCCAGAATGTAAATTATTAATATTAAAATTAATAGAGAGCTATTGAAGAGGAAGTACCAGAATAAAATTATTTATATTGAATTGTGCTGACTCTAGTATACTTAGATCTTTCTTCTCTTTCAATTATAGTTGTTTTTTTAAAAATTTTTCTGTAAAAAGTTTAAATCTTACTGTATATGACACATAATGCTAAGACATTAAATAGTGGTATACCTCTCACACAAATTAGATGGGTGAGGTGGGGAGGGACAATTAAATATATATAACTATTACTCTCAATAAGTGTGCATTACATCCTATTAGCCTTAGTGAGGTATTATAATCTAACAGTTCTGCACCATGTTCACATTAATATGCAAATGGAATTAGAATACAAAATTAAATGAAAATGAAATTTGGAAGCTAATTGACATTTTTCTCACAAAAGCTCAGAGAAACACTATTTATGGTTTAATGGTAAAAGGCTTATGTGTCATCCTACGGAGGGGGCCACATCAATCTCAGCTACAGTTATTTCCCGAAGTACAGTGCAAAGCACTGTTTGTGTATGCAAGTTGCCACCCTCCCTCACGTAGGTGGCCCCATCACTGTAAACCTGCACTAAATTGCTACCATCCATTATACACAGTGGCTGCCTGGATGGCTGCCTGGCACTGACTTACACAGGCCATCTATTCCTGTCAGAAATATGATATGTCACTGACAAAAGCTTAATTACACCATTAATTAATAGGACAATTTTCAAAATGCCTTGAAATGCAGCTTGACACTCATTAGTGCCATTTATGAATAATTTCTCCCACGGAATAGTACTCTGAAGAGCACTTTAAAACGAAATACAGTTTTAAAATGAAGGAATCTATAAAACAAATCTGACCTATTTGTTCAACAGTGGGAAAATATATTTTTTAAATATTGAAATTATTATTACAGTTTTACCACAAAATGCCCCATTGCATTTATTTTTGTGCTCACTTTAGAAATTTAGGCACTTGTTTTTACTCTTTCAGAATTTTAATTACTTTTTAAAAGCATACCATGTTTTAAACTTTAATAGTAACAATGCATTAATCTCAAAATAGGTTTCTCAATATTTATTAGAATGAAATGTATCTTTTTTCTTCCCTCATTTTTCTGTATCTTAGCAATTTCATATGTGACATGAAGAAAAATCAAAAGTGTGAATTCAGTGGAGGTCACGATCTTACAGTTCATTTTTACTTATCCACTCTATCGATTCTTTGACTCACGAAATTTTTGTCATGTTTCTATTAGGTCAGCAACCTATCAACTCAGGGTACTTTGCTGCAATCCATGATAAAAAGTATAAGAAATTATTTAATATTATGTACAACATCATAACCCCCCAAATATCTCTTTTGACAGTAGAGCCAACATGACTAAATTGTTTAAAGCCTCAGCATGCTGTGCATAATTAATGCCCTCTTTGTTACTATTTGTTATTTGGCTTTGGCATTTCTATGATTACTGCACTATATTATGGCAAACTGGATGGGAGTGCAAGGTTAAAGCCAAATTAGTTTCTCCTGAAGGATGAAGGGAAGATTTACACATCTCAGGTAAGCAACTACAACTGGAAAACAGAGATGGGTGACAGAATGAGTATAAGACCTTTGTCTAGATGTAGATGTCAATGTGTCTAGACATGACTGGCTTATTGGATGTTACTTTTTATCTCAAGGTTGGCCAAGATAACAAGTCATGATCACAATCTGGTACCTATAAAGTTGTATCAGGGCTTGAAGAGTGATTCTTGGCAGTGTTGAAGGAGGGGTTATCAAATTATCTGGAAAGGTATTTCAAATAACCTATCCCAGTTCCCTTTGGAGATTATTGTGTTCCTCTAAATTCCACATCCTTACTATCTTTCAAATCCATGTACATGTTTACCACTCCCCCAATATCTTTGTGCATCCCTTTAAAATCATTTGATTGGATTAGTGCAACAGACTCTTTTCTGATTTTCTTGATTCCAGTTTTGTTTCCAGTCAGTCTATTTCTATATTGCAGTAACAACTATTTTTCTCATATAAAGTAGGAAACACTACTTCTTGGCAATAGTAATCTTGGAAGTGGATGGAGA
This sequence comes from Ailuropoda melanoleuca, assembly GCF_002007445.2. Taxonomy (NCBI): domain Eukaryota; kingdom Metazoa; phylum Chordata; class Mammalia; order Carnivora; family Ursidae; genus Ailuropoda; species Ailuropoda melanoleuca. The sequence continues at coordinate 103,647,965 of NC_048224.1, forward strand.
AGTCCATGGTCAAATGAATTTAGAAATCACTGCATAATAAATCTCCCTCTGTGACATTGGTAATGAATGTCAGCACGTTAATGACACCATGGAGTTACGAATTAAAGAATTCTATTTAATTGTATTTAACCCAGTGGCTCATGTATGTATTTGATGACAAAAAGTTTGCTTTATGCTCTAAGAAATAAATCTGGTCATGACATTGTGATGCTTAACCAAAGGTTACAAATTGATTACAGAATAAATTCCCAACTCTTTGGCATTTTATTCAAGCTTTTTTAATATTTAACTTCTTATTACTTGTCCATTCTCCCTTCACACTTTCTCTTTCTTCACATATTTTGTTTAATCTATATTGAACAAATATTAATACATTGATCTTCCCATCTCACTTTCAAATGTATTTGTTACTCTATCTGCATGGACTGTTTTCCTCATCCTTTTTCTGACAATCTTCAGGTTTCAGGAAGCTTATACTAACCACAAGGACTTGGTGCACAATCACATTGTATGAGCATCCATAATATTTTTGGCTTAGAACTATATTTTTTACAAATATAATAAATATCTACCTTTGAGGGCAGGGCATATAGTCTGCTCTACATTGTGTCCTCAGAATCCAACATGGTGATGGCTATGTTAGATTCTGGATGGATTTTTTTTTTAAATAAATCAGGTAATAATTTGGTTTTCAAGATTGGGATAATAACATATGAAGTATTTCGATGAAGGGGAAAAACTGACAATATATACATATATTTTTTCTAATTTAGAAGACCTTGAGCTTTGTGTTGGTTAACCATTAAATAACATAACCAACTGGGTTATCTTAGGCAAGTTACTTAACCTCTCTCTATATGTTATAGAAGGAATTGAAGACATGCAGAGGGAAACAGAGTAATGAAAAACCAAGAAAGAATACTTTTAGTTTATAGATATAGCAGATCCAATTTCTTCAGTTCCATTTTTATGGCTTTTTTTCTATCTCCAAATTTAATATAGGTCTTGTTTTTTGAGTTAGTATCTCCTGTTTTGTCTTTGTTCTTGCAACCTTAAGCACAAGTACCAAAAAGAAGGCAAAATCATGATGTATTAGTAGGGGAAAGGATTTCAATTCTCTGTTGCATGATTCACTGACTCCCTTCACCACTAGGATGCCCCCAGGGAAAAGAAAAGATGACAATTGGCTAGATTTTATCTCCTTATATATAGGACTCCTTTGTAAGGAGACAAATGAGGATACCTGTTTGGAGAAAGAATTTATCTATGAAATATCCTTGGCAAGATGTTCCTGTACAGGTCAATTATAGTAAATAGAACCCAGAATCTATGGAACTGGTTTCCTGGAGAATGCCACATAAGCTATTCACTATTCTAGGATATAAATAATACTAGAAATGTGACCGACTATGTGAGGGCCCTCACCAACACCATTTAGAGATTTTATCTCTTCTAAGCCAGAGGAGTATTTCTAATGCAGGAAGAAAAAAAAACTGAAGACCTGCCCTTAGTGTCCCTATCCCACCTCTGCTTCATATGAGCTTTTTTCTTTATCATCTTTATTGTTGAAAGTGTTCTGTAAAGATTGATACTAAGGTTTCTGATTCATCTAAGTCTGATTTAAGTTGTTGATCCTGTCTTTGCTCAATTAATCAAATTATCTTGGTTTCTTTAAGCTTCCCAATTATTTTTCTCTTTTCCTCTCAAAGAGGCTATTCTTTTCCTATCTCTTAACTCTTATGCCTTGAACTCTGCAATTTTTCAGTTAAAACTACTGATACTATTTTAACTGAGCTATTCACATTTTTTTAATATAGCTATTAAAGCAGAGGAGCTTGGGAAGATAGTAGAGTAGGAGGACCCTATGCTCACCCCATCCCTCATTTACAATTAGATATCATTCTCATCTGAGTAAATAAACCAGAGAGTGATCAGAAGACTGGAAGAACAAAATCCACAACTAAATGTAGAGAAGAAACTGCATCTGATAGGTTAGGAAGGGCAGAAACCATGGTCAGGAGCTTCCCACAAGAGGGAGGAAGCTGTGGGTGTAGAGAGGGGAAATCGCCAGGAGCCCACATGGAATGATGAATCCCTATAACATCTGGCTTTGAAAACCAGAGGGGCCAAATTCCCTGAGTTTGTATAACAAGTGGTACTGGGAGCCTGTAGCTTTAAAAGTCAACTGACTCAGCAGTAAGCCTGCCTAGAGGTTGAGTGATATCTGGGTCCCCATCCTCAAAGAGACAACAGCCCTCACAGGGGCAACATAGAAGCAATAGTTTCACAATGCCTGGGGAAAATAGGAGAGAGATCTGTTTAAATAGATTTCGGAGCATGTTGGGAGACTTCTCTGGGAACAAAGGAGCTGGGACTCACTGTTTTCCTCCCCCACCCTCCAGCATAAACACAGAGCTATCTGCAGGAGTTAGAGCTACACAGACACTTGCTAGTAATTTGCTATCAGTGTGCCCACCCTTGAGTTCTCCTTAGGACTTTCCCACTTCAACCCTGCTGGAGAAACAGACACAGAGGTAGATAAAATGAAGAGGCAGAGGAATATATCCCAAATGAAAGAACAGGACAAAGTCAACTGCAGGACATCTAAGCAAACCAGAAATAAGTGATATACCTGATAGATATTTTAAGATTTTTTTTTTCAATTTCTTTATTCGACAGAGATAGAGACAGCCAGCGAGAGAGGGGACACAAGCAGGGGGAGTGGGAGAGGAAGAAGCAGGCTCATAGAGGAAAGAGCCTGATGTGGGGCCCGATCCCATAACGCCAGGATCACGCCCTGAGCCGAAGGCAGACGCTTAACCGCTGTGCCACCCAGGCGCCCCTTGATAGATATTTTAAAGTAATGGTCATAAAGGTACTCAAAGGACTTCAGAAAAGGGTGGAAGACATCAGTGAGACCCTTGACAGAGATAAAAAAAAATAACATATCAGAAATGAAGAACTCAATAAATGAAATTGAAAATACTGTAGATGGTATAAATAGGAATACAGGAAGCAGAGAAATGTATAAGGATATGTATAAGAAGAGAGTAACTAGGAAAAGAATAACAAACAAAACCCAAAACTAGAAGAAGAAAAAAAAATAATATTAGAGCAAAAATAATCAAAAAACAATAACAACAAAAAACTGATGGAACATATCAATGAAACCAGCAGCTGGTACTTCGAAAAGATCAACAAAATTGATAAACATTTAGCCAGACTCATTGGGGAAAAAAGAGAGAGAGAAAGAGAGAGAAAGAGGACTCAAATAAATAAAATGAGAAATGAAAAGGGAGAGATAACTGACAACACAGAAATAAAACAGACTTTAAGACAATATTATGAAAATCTATATGCCAACAAATTGGATAATGTAGAAGAAATGGATAAATTTTTAGAAAAATATAACTGCCTAAAATGAATCAGGAATGAATAGAAAATTTGAACAGACCTGTTAACAGCAATGAAATGAATCACTAATTGAAAAACTCCCAGCGTGGGATGCCTGGGTAGTGTAGCCACTTAAATGTCTGGCTCTATTTTGGCTCAGGTCAGGATCTCAGGGTTGTGAGATCGAGCCCCATGCAGGCTCCATGCTCAGCATGAAGTCTGCTTGAGATTCTTTCTTCCTCTCCCTCTGCCCCTCCCACTCATGTTCTGTCTCTCTAAAATAAATAAATAAATCTTTAAACAAAACAAACCAAAACAAAAACTCCCAACAAATAAAAGTCCAGGGTCAGATGGCTTCCCAGGCAAATTCTAACAAACATTTATACAAGAGTTGATACCTATTCTCAAACTATTCCAAAAAATAGAAGAGGAAGGAAAACTTCCTAATTCATTCTTTAAAGTCAACATTATATTGATATTAAAAGCAGATAAAAACACTATAAAAAAAAAAACTACAGGCCAGTCTCTGATGAATGTAGATGCAAAAATCCTCAAGAAAATATTAGTAAACCAAATCCAATAATATATTAAAAAAAATAATTCACCATGATGAAGTGGGATTTATCCCTGGGATACAAGGGTGATTTAACATTCACAAGTTAATCAACATGATACATCACATCAATAAAAGATAAAAACCATATGATTAGTTCAATAAATGCAGAAAAAGATTTGACAAAATATAACATTCACTCATGAATAAAAACCCTCAAAAAATAGGATTAGAAGGAACTACCTCAACATAATAGAGGCCATACATTAAAATCCCACAGGTAATACCATCCTAAATGGGAGAAAAACTGAGAGCTTTTCCTCTATATTCAGGAACAAGACAAGGATGTCCACTCTTGCCGCTATTATTTAACATAACACTGGAGGTTAACATAGTAACCTAGCAAATCAAATCAAAAAAGAGGAAGGAGTAAAGGACATCTAAATTGGTAAGTTAGAAGTCAAACTTTCACTATTCGTAGATGACATGATACCATATATATAAAACCCTAAAGATGCCACCAAAAAATACTAGAAATTATCAATGAATTCAGTAAGACTGCAGGATACAAAAATCAATGCACAGAAACCTGTGGCATTTTTATACACTAATAATGAAGCAACAGAAAGAGAAATTTAGAAAGTAATCCCATTTACAATTGTACCAAAGATAACAAAATCCTTAGGAATAAACTTAACCAAGAAGGTGAAATACCTACACTCAGAAAACTACAAAACACTGATGAAAGATATTGAACATGACACAAATAAATAGAAAGATATTCCATACTCATGGATTGGAAAGACAAATATTGTTAAGATGTCTATACTACCCCAAGCAATCTACAGATTCAATGCAATATCTATCTATCAGAATACCAACAACATTTTTCATAGAAGTAGCACAGACATTCCCAAAATTTGTGTGGAACCACAGAAGACCAAAAATAGCCAAAATTATCTTGAAGAAGAAAAGCAAAGCTAGATGTATTACGTTCCAGATTTCAAGTTATACTACAAAGCTGTAGTAATCAGAACAGTATGGTACTGGTTTAGGGGGGGAAAAAAAGGTACATAGATCAATAGGATAGAATGGAAAGTCCAGAAATAAACCCACATTTATATATATGGTCAATTAATCTTTGACAAAGGAGTAAAGAATATGCAATGAGAAAAAAGCTTTTTCAATAAATGGTGTTGGGAGAACTGGAAAAGAATGAGACTGCAAAGAATACAACATGCAAAAGAATGAAACTGGATCGGTGGCTTACACCGTACACAAAAATAACATTCAAAAATGGATTAAGGACCTAACTGTGAGACCTGAAAGTATAAAAATCTTAGAAGGGAGCACAAGCAGTAATTTTTCCAACACCTGATGTAATAACTTTTTTCTACATATGCCTCCTGGGACAAGGAAAACAAAAGCAAAAATAAACTGTTGGGACTCCATCAAAATAAAAAGCTTCTGCCCAGCAAAGGAAAGAGTCAACAAAACTAAAAGGCAACCTACTGAATGGGAGAGATATTTGAAAATGACCTCTCTCATTAGGTGATAGTGTCCAAAATATATATAAATTTCTATACCTCAACACCCAAAAACCTAATAATTTAATTAAAAAGTGGGCAGAAGACATGAACGGGCATTTCTCCAAAGAAGACATACAAATGGCCAACAGACGTATGGAAACATGATCAACATCACTCATCATCAGAAAATGCAAATCAAAAGTACAGTGAGGGGGCGCCTGGGTGGCACAGCAGTTAAGCGTCTGCCTTCGGCTCAGGGCGTGATCCCGGTGTTATGGGATCGAGCCCCACGTCAGGCTCCTCTGCTATGAGCCTGCTTCTTCCTCTCCCACTCGCCCTGCTTGTGTTCCCTCTCTCGCTGGCTGTGTCTATCTCTGTCAAATAAATAAAATCCTTAAAAAAAAAAAAAGTACAGTGAGATATCATCTCACACCTATCAGAATGGCTAAAATAAAAAACACAAGAGACAACAAGTGTTGGACAGGATATAGAGAAATAGGAATCTTTGTGCACTGTTTTGGGAGTGCAAACTCTTGCAAGCCACTCTGAAAAACAGTATGGAGATTCCTCAGAAGTTTAAAATGGAACAATCCTACCATCCAGTAATTGCACTACTGTGTATTTACCCAAAAATACAAAAACACTAATTCACAGGGATTCATGCACCCCTAAGCTGATTGCACCATTATTTGCAATAGCCAAATTATGGAGCAGCCCAAACGTGCACTAATAGATGAATGGAAAGAGAAGAGGTGATATATATGTACAATGGTGTATTATTTAGAAATCTAAAACAGAATGAAATCTTGCCATTTGGAACAATGTGAATGGAGCTACAGAGTATAATTCTTAGCGAAATAAGTAGTCAGAGAAGACAAATACCATATTATCTCACTCATATGTAGAACTGAAGAAAGAAAACAAATGAGCAAATAAAAAAAAAAAAAAAGGAGAGAGACAAACCAAGAACCAGACACTTAACTATAGAGAACAAACCGGTGGTTAGCAGAGGAGAGATTGGTGAGAGAATGGATGAATTAGGTGACCAAGTTTAAAGAGAACGCTTAGCATGATGAGCACTGAGTAATGTATGGAATTTTTTTTTAAGTTATTTATTTTAGAGAGAGAGCGAGAGCAGGAGCAGAGAGAGAAAGGGAAGGAGAGTGAGAGAGAAGCAGACTCCCCTTTGAGTGAGGAGCCCAAAGTGGAGCTTGATCTCACAACCCTAAGATCATGACCTGAGCTGAAATCAAGAGTCAGATGCTTAACCAACTGACCCAAAGGTGCCCCAATGTATAGAATTGTGGAATAACTATATTGTAGACATGAAACTAATATAACACTGTATGCTAACTATGCTGAAATTAAAATAAAAAAATTTAATAAAATCAATAAAGCAGACAATAAAAAATAGCTATTAAAGCACTGGGCATAAGAGGAACAATACTGACAATAGAATTCCAGGCCTTATCATAGTCACTAGAATGGCTTTGTTAGTGGATATGTTGTTTCATTATTTTACTACCTAAACTAAAATTGTTGCTGATTTCCCTGCAGTTCTTTGGGTGTGTGTGTGGCATTATAAATCTCCACAGCTGAAGCAAATTTTGGGTGGGGACCATCTGTCACTGCCAGTGACCATCATATTAAACTACCTCATGTCTATATTAGTTTAATAATCTCTATATTAGCAAGTTTACTGATTAATTACCCTTTTAAATTAAAGGAGGAGGAAATCTAGTTAGTCTGTATTTTTTTACCCTAGAAAGTAGCGCTAGTCATTAGAAGTTTGGAATCAGCTACTTTAAAATAGAGTTTTAGTGTATTTTAAATCACATTTCATGAAAAGGCCTTCCTGTTTACATATTACATCCCTTCGGGATTTCTCAGACATTTTTATCTTCAATCCCTGAAATAAGATCATTAAATAAATTAAATAAATATATCATTAAAAGAGGAGGGACAGAAATAATTTTATTGTAGGAAGGGGTACAGATAAAAAAGATAATATAGCTCAAAAATATCTAAACACTGGAAGAGACGGTGCTACAATAAATAATTGCTGTCCATCGCTACGTCTTAAGCACTGGGTATTAAAGAGGATTAAAAAAATAACCGAGACTTATGGAACATATATAAGCATCACACAATGAGATTAATTCTTTATAAACATTAGCTAATTCATCCTTGAATTGATTTTGATGTTGTTTTTTTTATCCTTATATTATAGATAAAGAATTTTAGACCCAGAGAATTTCATTTCCTTCAACAAAGCTTTGTAGCTAGCAAGTGATAGAGTTGGGATTCATATCTACATCTTTCTAAATCCAAAGCCCATGCAGTAATGTAACCATTAAATTATCCAACTACATTATACTGTGCATTAAAAATAGCAACAACACTTGCTCACCCATAATTTTATTTTAAATGTCCTAGTGACTTGCTTGAATATAGAATAATAGAAAGTGCTGTAGTTAAGACTCAAGTCTGGATCTTCTTGTACCAAATCACATGTTCCTTTAACCATTCTATGTTCCTCTCAACTCGGAATCAAGGAATCACAGATTTGGAAGGGGCTTAAAGGATCAGCTAATAGACACTCTTCTCTGGGCTTAATATCTGATATAAAGCATAGTCCAAGACCACAGTCTTCTCACCCTTTGTTCTTCTAGGTTCTCCATTTTGCAAACCAATGATGTGCTCTGGTGCTTGCTCTATGCTGCAAACAAGATAAAAGAAACAACCAAACACTTAACATTTTACAAATAAACTCATGCATTTTTTTTCTAAGTGAATAATTTGTAAACTCAGTATGTTTAACTAAGAGCAGTTTTGTGATTTAGTGGAATTCATTATCCTATCCACACTGTCCACTGTCTCCTTTTATCCTTAGGCAGTTTTACTCCCATTTGTTGTGTTTCATTTAGTTTTCTTTATCATATGTTATGTGTTAGCAAGTCATTACAGCCTCTTTGTCAGCTTTAGGGGAGGACAAAGGATTTGGATTGCTATTATAATCTGGGGAATACAATTTATACGACTTTGTCAAGGTGTGGAGTCACACCAGTCCTTAAATTAGTCTCTCTCTCTCTCCCCCTTGTTTTGTTTATTTATTTGTTTTATTTAGTGCCTTAGCCTGGGGCTTAGTAGACAAGGGGATTTAGAAAAGAAGCTGCAAATAGCATACTTTTATATCACTGGCAGTTTCTCCAGAGACTGACTTACTAAAAATATATGCATATTTTTATATCTGAGGTTAAAGACTAAATTTACCACATAATGTTCGTATTTCTGTTGTACATTGTGAAGTTATAGATTATTGATCAACATTTTTCTGAATTTTAATCTTTAGCAGCAATTTGTCTGTAGTAAAGTGTTCTCATTTCATTTCAATTAATTCTGTACAATGAGGACCATGCATTTTGACCTTAGTCTTCAGTGAGGGATGCATAATGATAAATAATGTCTATAATATTTTCACTAGGCAATTGCAGGTGCTGGTCTTAATTTTAAAAAGAAGAGAAAACAATGTATAATGCAAGTATAATATTCCTTAAAGCTTAACCAGATATCTGGTAGGATATAATTGATGATATGTCTAAAAACCAAGTTACACTAGATAGTTCCATATCTATTTTAGTGGCATGTCTACATTATGGCACTATGTTACCTTTCATATAAAATTTCACTGCACTAGAAGTAAATGCCACCAGTTCTTTTTTGTTATTTTTGAGCCGTTGTTTTGATTAATTTATTGTTTGATTATAATGCATTAAAGTTAATAAATTGCATAATGGAGAAGAATAATGGACTTGCAACCAACTTTTAGTATCAACCATGTAACTAGTTAACCTTGGACTCAATCAGTATTCTTGGGATTCCATTTTACTTTACTGAGATTTAGAATCAGAGTAACAGACCTGTCCTGCTAGATACAATGGGATATTGTAGGGAATAGTTACATAATATCTGTGTTAGTTGTGTATTTATCAGAGATCATAAAAGAGGAGCTTATGGAGTTTGAAAGGCAGGGAGGAAGTGCCTACTGAGGAACAACATAATTAAAATCTAGCACAATAGATGTGTTTAGCCTTGTGGATAGACTTAGACCCTGTGATGTCAAAGTTTGCTAGAACCCTAACGTCCTATCATGGTTGAGTTGTAAACTGAGATAAAATGATGAAAAGCTAAAACAAACAAAAAAACTAGTTAGAGTCTGTAAAAGCTCTTTTATTTTAACTTGTTTATAACTTCCTTACACCATATTTCATCAAAGAAGCTAGGATGGCAAGATAGGAAGTGTTGAATAAAAGCACAAATAGTCACTCCAGTTACCAGGTGTATCTAGGATAAATTATGTGCAGCAAATGGTGCTGTCAGGTCCTGCTCCATGAGGGCTAATTATTTTTTATCCTAAAAATATATATGTAATAGGCTGTATCTGCTTTGCTTTCGAAGGGGATAAGATTTTTTTTTTTGTCTTTTCAATCTTTTAGGGTATTGCCTGTGACGTACACCACACTCTGGTTTAACACTTATTCAATAATAAAACTTTTTTGTTCTTGTTTTTGTTTTTGTACTACCTTTGTGGAGATGTTTTCTGAATTGGGAAAAGATTTTCTTTTTAATTATATTTCCCCAACAAAAGGCAATGTTTGTGTGCGTGTGTGCACACATATGCTCATTTTGGAAAATACCAAAGAAAAAAATGAGAATAGTTCTGTATTATATCTATATTGTATTCAATCAAAATGTCTAATCTGTTCTGTTAACTAATGCATATATATCAGAACCCACTGCCCATGGATAATTAGTTAATAATTTGATATCATACTTTTATTTAAGGAGATGTATAAAATAAAAATCTCCCTTATTTTTTTTTAATATGTATGTGCCAAATTTTCTAAATGTTGCCCAAGGTCAAATTGTTATAATCCATATTTTAAATAGTACCATTACTTACCAGCTATCGTTGAGATAAATTTCTTACTCAAAATGGAGCTACTCCTGCCCAGGTTGTGACGTCAGTAAACTGAAACTTGGGTAACTTTTGTGTCCCTGTAAATGCTGTGCTTCACCAGAAACACAGTATATCCAGTCAACCATTCCCCAGACACCAGGCTGACTCTGGGCTCTGAATTTTACTCTTGTTTCTTCTCACCACAAAGAAGGTTGACTGTATGTCCCCAGCCAATCAGATTTTTTTTCTATTTGTTATTTCTTTCATTATCCTATAATAGCTTCTTGCTTTTTGCCCCATTTTGCAGTTTTCCAAATGGAGACTTTCTACTTCAGGAAGTGTTAAATAAAGTTTGTATCACCGAAATTGATCTTCTTTAATAATTTTTAACACTATTTAAAAAGACATGTATGTCCAATCTAATGTTGATATATAGATGGGAACTGTGCTAATACAGATATTCAGAAAATTGCATAGTGCTTATTTTTTCATAGAAAAGTAAAAAAATATAGGATGGATGTAGGTGGAATTTTAAGATCTCAATAAAAGCTGCTAATTGCAAAAGCTAAGATGGGACATAAGAAGAAAGGCTGTTTCTAAGGTTACCGTATGTTACCATCCTGAATTAAATACACTTTGGAATACTTTGGAAAATATTGTATTAGAAAATACACTTTGGAAAAATTCTAGTTTTGTGTAATATTGTGCGACTGTAGGCCATGTTTTCTAGCTAAAAGACTGAAAAAATTTGGAGGGGACAGTTCAAGAAAGAGTATTGTGTTTAAGTCTCCTTAAACATCTAATATATACATTTTTTTAAAAGACTGGAAAGTTCCAGTTACAAATTGCATTTTTACCATACTTTTATCTCTTCCTCAGAATCCTATTAAAAAGAGGGATGGGACAGGTGGGACACATCTATTGTTTTTATAAACCTTTTAAACTCAACTTATTGCATGTTTTGCAATGATTTGAAACATCATTTACGAATCCCTGTTTATTTCAGTTCAGTTGCCATTTGCTCAAACTATCAAATGCTTTTCCATGGCTTTCTTTTTAACCTACAAGGGAAATTTTCTTGTGGACTATTTAATCCTTGTTTATCTTGATTTCTTTCTTTTTTTTTTTAATTGACCAGTGATATTATGTTACTTTTTGAGGAATGAAACATGACTGTAATGGAATGATTAAAATGTAACAAAAGAAAATGTAGGTTTACAACATCTTCAGATTTAGAGTTAATTTCTTTGTGTTCCCTGAGTCTTGGATTGATTTCCCTCATACCAAGAATCAAATCTTCCCATAGAAGTAAAGACAAAAGACATCTTTGGGTAGACTGTCTATCACCTGAATTAATCTTGCTGATACTGTTCTGCAGCCATTTAAGTTTTAAGTTTTAAAAGGATACATATATTTTCTTTCCAAATTACACTATGAAAAGAACAATTTTATCTCTGTAAATTCTCACATATATGGCCTGAACAGTGTTTTTATGGGGTTATCATTTGGTTTAATGAACAGTTATGTACTGAGGAGTACTTACCTCTGTCATAATGTGCCCATTATACATGTATCAACTAAGAAACTGACATCAGCAGTAGGTTGGTTGTTCTATTATAAAATTAACTTTAGGATCCAAAAAGCTTAGGCCACATGCAAACTAAGTGTGGCTAAATATTATCTTTAATAAACTTACTTCATTTTGATGTTATTCATCAAAAAATTTGTTTATTTTTTCACCTTTTTTGATGATTTAAAGTAGTTGAAAATGCAAAAAAAATTTTTTTGAAGTTTTCATTAAGTTCTTGGTAATAAAGGTAGATTTCAAGGGGATATACTTTGAAAACATAATTAGTATTGATTGAATTTGCACATACAAATTTGAAATGCAGTGTTGTGATTTCCCTAAGAGTCAATGTCAGTAGGGCCATTTGGATTTGACTAAAAACATTTAAAATATACTGCCAGTAGTTTTGAGATCTCGAGTTAGGTAAAGAAAGTAGAGTAGTAACTGTCCCAGGGAAATCAAGCAATTTCAAAACAAAAATTCTGGGTCAGGAAACTAGAAATTTTGGAGTCTGTTGGATAGCATCCAAACCAGTGTAGTGAAGAATCTGTCTTATTTGTCCTTTGCTTTTCTCTAATATTTAATTCGAAAATTTAAAATAAGCAATAAGACAGTGATTTAAGTGACCACGTGTAAGGGATATGACACTGATACTTCAAAAATACCAATTTGGCCAGCTGATCTGATATTTAAAAACTATAGCACATGCCATACTGAAATATATATTCCTGAAGAGTAGTCCCTCTGAAGAAGGATAGCATGTTTGGACTGGAAAGACCAATACAAATTATGTTGTTTCGCCCTAAGTGATTTGTACTTTGCAAAACCAAATGGAGCATTCATTCATTCATTTTTTTTAAAGATTTTATTTATTTATTTATTTATTTATTTATTTATTTATTTATAGAGCATGTGATCAGGTAGAGGCAGAAGGAGAGGGAGAGAGAATCTCTAGCAGACTTCATGCTCTATCCCATGACCCTGAGATCATGACCTTAGCCGAAATCAAGACACATAACCGACTGGGCCACAAAGGGCCCCTGGAGCAGTCATTCAAATCTTTATTGATATCTAAAAGATAATCAACACCTTGTTAAACTATGTTAAATCATGATAATTAAAAGTTTCTAATTTTAAAGTAGATGAATTAAAATGGAAATATTTTTTAGAATATAGTACTATGTGATGCATTATTAAACTTAATGAGTTTTTTAACAAGTGAATTAAAAATAAGGTAAATTTTTCATTTTTTAATTTATGCTTCTATGGTTTTTTAATGCAATGAGCATGCACAACTTTTATAATTAGAGAAAAGAGATATATGAGGAGCTATGTGAAAGTTGTATTATCCTATATTGTACTTCACATATTAAAGGACATAAATAATTAATTTTGAAGAAATTTAGAAGTAAGCGAGACTGCAAAGGCTTTATGTTGAGATCTTGCATGAAAATTTGCTTTAGACTTAAGCAATCTGGAAATTCTATCTCCTCATCAGAGAAGATGAGGTTTTATCCTGGAGCCTTACTCAATTTGAAAGTCATTCCAAGGATTCAGTGTCATTACAGGAATATCGGCTTAGCCAGGCTGTACCAGTGAAAATGAGATTCATGCCCCAGAGGCAAACATTGAGGAAAAAAAGAAAAAAAAAATTTAAGTAAAAAAACAGACCATCTCCAGGAAGGCGAGATACATTATGTTCTTGACCTAAGAAAGTTACAGGATAAAGGCTCTTTGCTGAAGGACAAATGTAGAAAGAATACATGGCAAAAATATTATTTTTCTATGGGAAAATAAACTACCCAGAGAGCTAACAAAACTCAACTGACCACAGGGGGCCATCAGTCTGAGACAGATTCCTACAGCTAGAGAAGCAGAGCTAAAGTCAGTCAAAGGCCAGAGATCCAATCAGAGAAATGTCATTTTGAAAAATAGTGAGAAAAAAGTACCATGTGAGCTTGGAGTTTCAGAAACTCCTTGGCATTTGCCTGGATAAAAAAGTTAATGGCTTTAGCAGAGCTTTTTTTTTTTTTTTTTTTTTTTTTTTTTTGACAGGTAGTTTCAGGGAAGAATTGGCAGATAATAATGGACTAGGGAAGGATGTGAAGGGGCAGTCTTTGGTGATGAGAAGAAAAGGGATCCAGACCAAATGTGGAGAACATTTTCTTCATTTTATCAAAAGATGAAATTGAACAAACAGGGGAAGATAAAAGCAAGATGGTAAGCTAAAAGTGGAGAGGTAATTGTGGGGGAGAAAAGATACCAAGTACCAAGTACAGGTGCTAAGTCAACACTGAGGACAGTGGAAAACTAGGATGAGCAGAGAAAAGTATTTGTAAGATCACCAGTGTTGAAAACCACAAAATTGCTTTCCAAATTATGTATGTCAACATAGAGTAAGAAGTTGCATAGGAGAGTACAAGAGGGAAAGGAAAACACAGACTTGAGTATTTACAATAATTAACCTAAAATCTGAACTAGATAAAGAGGAGAATGAGGAAAGTTCGTAGCTGAAGAATTGAGAAAAGGTTTTTCTAGTGCAGCTTGATAGGTTGCCTGTCTTGATTAGGTTGGAGTATGGGATGGGAGAGGGTGGGTTGATAAGAAGCTCTGTAACTCAATATAGTTTCCCAGTAGTATTACATGTATTTTCAGTTCATTATGGATGACATGCAACCTTAACAGAGTACATGTTTGATTGAACAAGTACTTAAACTAAATAAAGTGCCATATTAGTATTAGTATTAGTCCTGCAACTAAACCTGTCTTTAGCTAAATCCCATGCAGAGGTACCACAATCTTTATTAATGTAATAATAAAAACTAAGAGGATTTTTTGTTTTTTGTTCTTTGTTTTTGTTTTTTTTTTTTTTAATACAGCATTAGCTCTGCCATCAACTTTATGGATTTTAAGCTACATAGATCTTTTAATATGAAACACAGACTATAAGCTATTTGGTTACTTGCTAATGATGTCAGATTTGATTTTTCTGCCATTCAGGTACTCTCAAAAGTCTGCTGATACAGCTGTTACCTGAGATCATGAGGAATAGGTTTGCTCTTGTTGCTCAAAATTTTCTAAGATGCATTTTCATATTAAGTTAGCTCACTGGAAATTATATACCTGAACCACATTGCTCTGTTCCATCCCCACTACAAAATGCCTCTATGGAACAACCTTTATTATTTATACTTACTTAGTCCTCACCCAGAGATGCTCTTACAGCAGAAAAAAAGAGAAATGTCTCTTATTATCAAGAATATGATTGGTTTGAGGGCTTCCTGCACCACTATGCTAATGTGTCTATGGCAGATCACTCTAAGAAGCCTACAAGTGGAAGGTTATACTTCTCGATGGCTTACTTTACTTTGGGCTGTTAGACAATGAAAGTTTGCTCACACTATAGGGTATTTCTATACCCTGTTTGCTCAGTTCCTGACCTTTTGCCCTAGTCTTCTCTTTCTTTCTTGTTTTCCTTATTTTCTTTTTTTCTATATTTAACGCAAGGCTTCTTAAACTGACAGTCTACCTATAAATAACATAGTAAACCAGCTGATCATTCCTTGAATCAAATTAGCTTAGTCAAAATAATCCTATTGCTTTATTTCCATATTGTTAATTTTATTTCATTTTGTAAGTTTTTATTTAAATTCGGTTACTTAACATATTAACATTAGTTACAGATATACGATATAGTGATTCAGCACTTCCATACAATACCGAGTGCTCAATACAAGTGCACTCCTTAATCCCCATCACCTATTTATTTTTTAAAATTTTTTTAAAGATTTTATTTATATATTAGAGAGAGAAACAGCAAGAGAGGAAACATAAGCAGGGGGAGTGGGAGAGGGAGAAGCAGGGAGCCTGATGCAGGGCTCCATTCCAGGACCCTGGGATCATGACCTGAGCCGAAGGCAGACGTCTAACGACTGAGCCACCCAGGCGCCCCCCCCATCACCTATTTAACCCATGTCCCCACCCACCTCCGTTCTGGTAGTCATCAGTTTGTTCTCTATAGTTGAGTCTGTTTCTTTGTTTGCCCTTCTCTCTCTCTTTTTTCCTCCCTGGGCTTTTTTGTTTTGTTTCTTAACTTTCACATATGAGTGAAATCATATGGTATTTGTCTTTCTCTGACTGGTTTATTTCACTTAGCATAATAATCTCTAGCTCCATCCACATCATTCCAAATGGCAAGATTTCATTATTTTTTATGGCTGAGTAAGTAATGTTCCATTGTGTGTGTATGTGTGTATGTATATTTTGTATCTTTTGGGTAAATACCTAGTAGTGCAATTACTGAATCATAGGGTAGTTCTCTTTTTAACTTTTTGAGGAAACTCCATACTGTTTTCCAGAGTGGCTGCACCAATTTGCATTCCCACCAACAGTGTAAGAATGCTCCCCTTTCTCCACATACTCTCCAATATCTGTTGTTTCTTGTGTTGCTGATTCTAGCCATTCTGACAGGTGTGAGGTGATATCTTCTCGTAATTTTGATTTGTATTTCCCTGATGATGAGTGCTGTTGAGCATGTTTCCATGTGTCTGTTGGCTGTCTGGGTGTCTTCTTTAGAAAAATGTCTATTCATGCCTTCTGCTCATATTTTAACTGGATTATTTGTTTTTTGGATGTTGAATTTTATGTGTTCCTTATATATTTTCGATACAAACCCTTTATCAGATATGTCATTTGCAAATATCTTCTCCCATTCCAAAGGCTGCCTTTTGTTGACTGTTTCCTTCAGCATACAGAAGCTTTTTATTTTGATAAAGTCCCAATAGTTTATTTTTGCTTTTTCTTCCCTTGCCTCAGTAAACATATATAGTATGAAGTTGCTACTGCTGATATCCAAGAGGTTAGTGCCTGTGTCCTCTTCTAGGATTTTGATGGTTTTCTATCTCACATTTAGGTCTTTAATCCATTTTGAATTTATTTTTGTGTTTGATATAAGAGAGTGGTCCAGTTTCATTCTTTTCCATGTTGCTGCCCAGTTTCTTCAATACCATTTGTTCAAGAGACTTTCCGCCCCATTGGATATTCTTTTCTACTTTGTCAATGACAAATTGACCATTTAGTTGTGGGTTCATTTCTGTATTTCTATAATATATATTTCTATTATACATATTGGTATATGTGTCTATTTTTGTACCAGTACCATACTATTTTGATTACTACAGCTTTCAAATATAACTTGAAGTCTGAAATTGTGATCTCTCCAGCTTTGCTTTGCTTTTTCAATGTTACTTTGGCTATCTTTGGGTTCCATACAAATATGAGGATTGTTTGTTCTGGTTTTGTGAAAAATGCTGCTGTTATTTTGATAGGGATTGCATTAAATCTTGCTTTGGGTAGTATTGACATTTTAACAGTATTTATTCTTCCAATCTGTGAGCATGGAATGTCTTTCCATTACTTTGTTTCATCTTCAGCGTCTTTCACCAGTGTTATAGTTTTCAGAGTACAGGCTTTCTCCTCTTTGGTTAGATTTATTCCTAGGTATCTTATTCTTTTTGGTGCAAGTGTAAATGGGATTGATTCCTTAATTTTTCTTTCTGCTGCTTCATTATTGGGGTATAGAAAGGCAACATATTTCTGTATGTTGATTTTGTATCTTGCAACTTTACTGAATTCATTTATCAGTTTTAGTAGTTTTTGGTGGAGTCTTCAGGGTTTTATAATATAGTATCATGTCATCTGCAAATAGTGAGAGTTTGACTTCTAACTTGCCAATTTGGATGTCCTTTATTCCTTCCTCTTATTTGATTTCTGTGACTAGGACTTTCAACACTATATTAAATAATAGTGGTGAGAGTGGACATCCTTGTCTTATTCCTGACCATAGAGGAAAAGCTCTCAGTTTTTTTCCCATTTAGGATGGTATTAGCTGTGGGATTTTCTTGTATGGCCTTTATTATGTTGAGGTATGTTCCCTCAAATCCCACTTTATCATGAATGCATGTTATTCTTTGTCAAGTGTTTTTCTGCATCTATTGAAAGGATCATATGGCTCTTATACTTTCTTTTATTAATTTGGTGTATCATATTGATTGATTTGCAAATATTGAACCACCCTTGCAACCAAGGAATAAATCCCATTTGATTGTGGTGAATTATTTTTTTAATATATTGTTTAATATATTGTTGGATTTGGTTTGCTAGTATTTTATTGAGAATTCTCAAATCTGTGTTTATCAGGGATATTGGCCTGTAGTTCTCTTTTTTAGTGGTGTTTATCTGCTTTTGGTATCAAGGTGATGCTGACCTCATAGAATGAACGTGGAAGTTTTCATTCCTTTTCTATTTTTTGGAATAGTTTGAGAATAGTTATCAACTCTTCCTTAAATGTATGGTACGATTACCTTGGGAAGCCATCTGGCCCTGAACTTCTGTTTATTGGGAGATTTTTAATTAACTGATCAATTTCTTTACTGATTATCAGTCTGTTCAAGTTTTCTATTTCTTCCTATTTCAGTTTTGTTAGTTTGTGTGTTTCTAGGAATTTATCTATTTCTTCTAGATTGCCCAATTTGTTGCCATATAATTTTTCATAATATTCTCTTATAACTGTTTGTATTTCTGTGGTGTTGGTTGTGAGTTTTCCTCTCCCATTTGTGATTTTATTTATTTGGGGCCTTTTTCTTTTCTTTTTGATAAATCTGGCTAGGAGTTTATCAATTTTATCATTTCTTTCAAAGAACCAGCTCCTGGTTTCACTGGTCTATCCTATTGTTCTTTGTTTGTTTGTTTCTATATCATTTATTTCTGCTCTAATATTTATTATTTCCCTCCTTTTGCTGGCTGTACGCTTCATTTATTGTTCTTTTTCTAGCTCCTTTAGGTGTAAGGTTAGTGTGTGTATTTGAGATTTTTCTTTCTTCTTGAGGTACGCCTGTATTGCTTTATAATTCCCTCTTTTGAACACTTTTGCTGCATCCCAGAGGTTTTGGACTGTCGTGTGTTGATTTTCATTTCTTTTCATGTCTTTTTTTTTTCTTTAATTTCCTGGTTGACCCATTCATTCTTTAGTAGGGTGTTCTGTAGCTTCCATGTATTTGTGGTCTTTCCAAATTTTTTCTTATGATTGACTTAATTTCATAGCATTGTGATTGGAAAATATGCTTGGCATGATTTCAGTCTTTTTGTTGAGGCCTGATTTGTGCCCCAGTATGTCATGTTTTCTGGAGAATGTCCCATGTGCATTCAAAAATAATGTGTATTCTGCTGCTTTAGGATGAAATTTCTGAATATATCTATTAAGTCCATCTGGTCCAGTGTGTCATTCAAAGCCACTGTTTCCTTGTTGATTTTTTGTTTAGGTGATCTGTCCATTGCTGTAAGTGGGATGTTAAAATCCTCTACTATTATTGTATTATTATCAGTTACATCCTTATGTTTCTTATTGTTTTATGTATTTGGGAGCTCCCATGTTGGGTGCATCAGTATTTACAATTGTTATATCTACTTGTTGGATTGCCTGCTTTATGATCCTATAGTGTCCTTCTTTGACTTTTGTTACAGTCTTTGTTTTAAAGTCTAGTTTGTCCAATATAAGTATTGCTACTCTGGCTTTTTTTGGACATCCATTTGCATGATAAATGTTTCTCCGTCCCCTCACTTTCAATCTGCAGGTGTCTTTAAGTCTAAAATGAATCTCGTGTAGGCAATGTATAGATGGGTCTTATTTTTTTATCCATTGTGATGCCCTATTGATTGGACTGTTTAGTCTGTTTACATTCAAAGTAATTATTGATACATATGTATTTATTGCCGTTTAAGTACTTGTTCTGTCATTGTTTCTGGAGATTTTCTCTAATCCTTTCTTGTCTTTCTCACTTTTGATTTCTCCTTTGCACTCAAGTAGTCGCCTTCAATATTCTCTCAGGGATGGTTTCATGGTTATGAAGTCCTTTAATTTTTGTTTGCTGGGTAAACTCCTTATCTCTCCTTCTATGCTGAATGATAGCTTTAATGAGTAGAGTATTCTTGGCTGCACATTTTTCCCATTCAGCACTTTGACTATATCATGCCGCTCTCTTCTGGCTTGCCAAGTTTCTGTTGAGAAATCTCCAGCTAGTCTTACGGGTTTTACCTTGTATGTTAAGGATTTCTTTTGTCTTTCTGCTTTAAAGATTTGCTCTTTATCACTATATTTTGCAAATTTAATTTTAATATATCTTGCTGTTGGCCTGCTTTTGTTGATTTTGATGGGAATTCTCCATGCCTCCTGGATCTATTTCCTTCCCCAGATTAGGGAAGTTTTGTGCTGTTTTTCTTCAAATAAATTTTTGTCCCCTTTCTCTTCTTTTCTGGGTCTCCTGTAATAAAAATGTTATTAGCTTTGATGGATTCACTGAGTTCCCTATGTCTGTTCTCATGTTGCATAATTCTTTTCTCTTTTGTTCAACTTCATTACTTTCCATTATTGTATCTACTACATTATTAATTTGTTCCTTTACTTCTTCTAACGTGCTGTTAATTGCATCAAGCCTGTTTCCAATCTCATTTATTGTCCTCTTCATCTCTGATTCTTTTTAAACTCTTTATTTCTGTGGTATGGGTATCACTTATGTTTCCTATTCTTTTTTTTTTTTTTGATTATTTATTTATTTATTTGACAGAGAGAGAGACAGCCAGCGAGAGAGGGAGCAAGGGGAGTGGGAGAGGAAGAAGCAGGCTCCCAGCAGAGGAGCCTGATGTGGGGCTTGATCTCAGGACCCTGATGTGGGGCTTGATCCCAGGACCCTGGGATCAGGCCCTGAGCTGAAGGCAGACGCTTAACAACTGAGCCACCCAGGTGCCCCTATGTTTCCTATTCTTTTCTCAAGGCCAGTTAGTATAATTATGATTGATGCTTTAAATTCTCCATTCAGGTATGTTGTTTATATCTGTTTCACTAGATCTCTGTCCATGTTCTTTCATTTGGGATAAATTCCTCCCTCTTCATATTTTGTGTAAGTCTCTGCCTTCTTTTGTTTGTTAGAAAAGTCAGCTGTTTCTCCTGATCCTGAAAGTAATGACATTATGAAAAAGAGGTCATGTAGTACTCAGGGCCTGGTGCTTCAGGGAATATCTCCAACGTGTGCTGCATGCACTCTACTTTTGTGTTTTCACTATTGCTCTGTCCTTCAGGCCAGTCATCTGCAGAGCCTCCCATTGCCTTTTGTGGGCAATGTTTGGTTTCCGGCCTGAATGTGGCAAGTTTTAACTAGCTGTGCATTGTTCTACTTGTGAAATGAGGTCTGACACCACCGGTACCAGAACTGAGGCCCTGCAGAACTCTGTGCTTGTGAGACATGGTGTGGTGAAGGGTATATGCTGGTTTTCTGGGGTAGGGACCCACTGCACCAGGACTGAGGCAAGTGTGACTGAGAAGGGCAGTCACATCAGAGTGCAGGGTGCTAGGGCTTAATGTGTGCAAGGTAGGCCACCAGTGTTGGCACTGTGCTACTTCCCACAGGTGTCTCTGTGTGTATTATGCTGTGGGTTGGAGGAGGGAATTGATGCTGGTCAATCCCTTTTTTCCCAGAGAGGTGTTTCTGTGAACAGTGCCTTTCAGGGATGCACTCTGAGAAGAATGAATTATCTTCCCACTGTGTGTGCCCCAGATGCTGTTCAGACTGCTGTTTCTGTGCTGTCTGCCCCTGGGTTGTTTGCCTGCCTTCTCTCCAGGAGGAGCACAGTGCCCTTGGGTCTCTGTTCCACCAAAGCTCACTGACCTTTAAAACTCCAGGCTTTGAGCTCTGCTAGTGGCAAGAACTTACAAAATTCATACCCTCTTGTTTTCCAAACCAATGGCTTTAGGGAAACATTCTCCTTGTGCTTTTCCCTGTGTGCTCCTCTCTCTCACCCTTCTCTAGGACCGTGGCTCCCTCTCCTCCATAACACCCAAGATATATTTCTCCCCTAGACTATAACTCCATACTTCCTACCTTCTTTCTTGTGGCCTTTTCTCTCCCATTAGCTGTGGAGTTTGTTCTGTCAGTGGTCAGGTTGATTTTTGTGGTATTTAGGATTATTTGATAGTTATCTAGTTGTGTTCATGGTATGAGGCAAGCCTAAGTTTCTCCTACTCCACAGCCATCTTCCTCTCTCCTCTGTATTGTTAATTTTGAAACCATTGTGGGACACTGGCATGTTTTAAGGGGAATTTCAGGTATTCTTTGAAATACTTAATATATCAATTTATTAAACATTACCTGCTTGTTATTTGAGTTTAATGTGGTAACAGTGGCCTTGCCTAAATTACGAACTTTTAAGTGATTTTGGTCTATTAAACGAAGAAAGTCAAACATTCACCTTATAATTAAGTAGTAAGAGTAGCTAAAGAAGTTTTTTTTTATATTTCTATCTTGTAAATTCTTTGCATAAGAGTAGATTTAGATGATTTAAAATTTTATGTACCCATATGTGTATGTGTAGTAGTTTCACAAGTATTTGAAAAATTCAAGACCATTGAGTAACAATTTTGATACTGTGCTAAAGTGATGAATATAAATGTCATATATAATTACATCTGAAAAATGTTTAATTTTTTATAGAATTTAAACAGGCAGGAGATGAGAAATAAGCCAAATAGTGATAGAAATTTTTCATGTGTTTTTTTCAAATTTATATTTATATGTGGTCAAAAAAATATTTCTAGAAGACTAATTCAAAGACAAAACAGGGGTGCCTGGGTGGCACAGCGGTTAAGCATCTGCCTTCTGCTCAGGGCGTGATCCCGGAGTTATGGGATCGAGCCCCACATCAGGCTCTTCCAGTGTGAGCCTGCTTCTTCCTCTCCCACTCCCCCTGCTTGTGTTCCCTCTCTCGCTAGCTGTCTGTACCTCTGCCGAATAAATAAATAAAGTCTTTAAAAAAAAAAAAAACAAATCAGGACGTCTTCTCTAATCCTGCCTCATCACCCATCAGAATCAATCACAAATATTGCTGTGTTTTCAGGTAGTTTTCTACATATTTCTAAAGAACAGGTTCTGGGGCGCCTGGGTGGCACAGCGGTTAAGCGTCTGCCTTCGGCTCAGGGCGTGATCCCGGCGTTGTGGGATCGAGCCCCACATCAGGCTCCTCTGCTATGAGCCTGCTTCTTCCTCTCCCACTCCCCCTGCTTGTGTTCCCTCTCTCGCTGGCTGTCTCTATCTCTGTCAAATGAATAAATAAAATCTTTAAAAAAAAAAAAATAAAGAACAGGTTCTTCTTCCTTCATTCATTTACTCCTTCCCCCTTCCTGTCATCCATCTCTCTCTCTCTCTCTCTTTATTTTAGACATTATTTGTTGTCTATTGCTTATGTCTAATGTAGGCATTTCTATATTCAAAGGTTAATATCAATAACATTTCTCATATCCAATGCCAAATCACATTTTCCCTCTGTTATATTCCCATTTTAATTAGGTAAGAATATGTAGCATAATCAGTATTTAGTTTTCATATTATTATGATTTGCAATTTTAATTTATAGGTCATCTATGTAGTATGTCATGGTTTTATTTCAGTTTTGGTACACTTTTAGTTTATTTTTCATTGTTCATGTTTTTTCATTTACTAATGTTTTTGTTCTGTATACCACGATCAATTCAATCCCTTGCTTATTGTTTCCTTGTTTGATATTTTCCCTTTGTACAAAAATCACATTCCCTCAGAATATTCAAATCTTTGTCTGATTTTCTCTTATTTTCTATTTTTGTTCTTAAGAAATTTTATGATTGTTTGATTCTTGTTATTCTTTCTTTTCTCTACCAACTTCTTTAGTATATTTTACTAATTATTAATTTTTAAAATATTACCTGATATCTTCTAATGAAGTATTTTTAATTTTATATATTTAATATTATATATGCTCACTAGAGTTTATTTGGAAAATTTTCTCTTTCACTTCTGAGACATTTTTCTTGGGAATTTTTTTCTCTTCAATTTCTCTGTTGTTTTTTTTTATTTTTCATTGTTATTTATTGTGCCCTTTGTATTGATTAATATTTATCTAATCTATTTTGTTATTTATCTGTGTCTTTTTTTAAATTATGTTATTGGACAGATATAATCAGTTATCCATTTAATATCTATTGTGATTTTTAAATATCTGCTGTTATTTTCCAAGATCTTATTTTTTTCTCTCAGAATGTTTCTTTTTATTATGATTTTAAAATAACAATGTATGATTTAGTTCATAGATGAAATATTCATATTTTTAATTTTTTTATGTTTAAAATATGCTTTCTGCATTTTGCCTTTATCGAAGAGTTCCTTCTTTTTTTGTTTTGTTTTGTATGTCTTGGCAACTCACTTCCATGTTTTAGATTTTTCTTCAGTGTTGGGTAATTGTTGGTTCCTTGTTCATATTTGAGAGTGAGACACTAACATATTGTTTGAAGCTATGTGTATATGGTGGTAGGGGGACTTGTTAATTTGTGTGCCTGTCTGTAGGCTGATTGGGCAATGTCCTGGCCATTTCAAGGATAACCCTCAGGTTTAGTATCATGAGAATTTTTTCTCTTCAGCGAGATAATTTTCCCAGAGAGGTTTTCTGCAATTTCTTTCTGAGATTGTAAATCAGGCTACCAAGGTTTGGTGGCAAGTAGGGGAAACAGAACCAGCTACATAATTTCAGTGATCACTTGTTAAAAAATTATTACAAATTTCAGTAGAGCAGAAGTTAAACATTTAAACAAGAGTAGGATAATTCTGAGTGTGGGCCCTGTGTGACTACTCAAGCCCCTCAACAATAACACCAGCTCTAAGGGGAGCAAGCTATGAGGGCAGACTCATCACTGTTGACTTTGTATACTTTCACATAATCCTTGTGGCGACCAGAGGTTCTCTGTTTACCTCTCCAGAGATAACTCTCCTGTTTCCTACTGGCAAGTGTCAAGGACAGTATTCTGGCTATAGAGGAAATATAGTGGGGAAATGACCCTGAAACCTAGTGTTTCTTTTCTTTTCTTTTTTTTTTTAAGATTTTATTTATTTGACAGAGAGAGACACAGCGAGAGAGGGAATACAACAGGGGGATTGGCAGAGGGAGAAGCAGGCTTCCAGCTGAGCAGGGAGCCCAATGCGGGGCTCAATCCCAGGACCCTGGGATCATGACCTGAGCTGAAGGCAGACTCTTAACAACTGAGTCACCCAGGCGCCCCTGAAACCTAGTGTATCTTATAAAGCCTTTCAATAAATTGTTCTGCTTTCAGTCCCAGGTAGATGGTTTTTGTTCTTGGCTTTGGTTTTTTTAAGATTTATTTATCTATTTTAGAGAGAGCACCTATGTGTGAGTTGGGGAAGGGAGAGGGGCAGAGGAAGAGAATCTTCAAGCAGACTCCCCATTGAGCACAGAGCCCCACCTGGGGTTCTGTTCCAGGACCCATGAAATCATAAAGAGTCAGACTCCTAGCCAACTGAGCCACCCAGGTGCCCCAGTAGATATTTTTAATTTACTGCATTTAATCAGAAATCGGACTTTTTCTTTTTAACTAAATTTAAAAAAAAAAAACAGAAAATTCCTCTTTAAAACTGTATTTCAAGTGTGCCTGTGTGGCTCAGTCAGTTAGGCAGCCAGCTCTTGATTTCAGCTCAGGTCATGATCTCAGGGTCCTGGGATCAAGCCCCATGTTGGGCTCCACATTCAGCAGGGAGTCTGCTTGAGTCTCTCCCTCTGCCTCTCATCCTGCTCACACACTCTCGGTCTTAAATCAATAAATAATTTTAAATAAAATAAAAATAAGAAAACAAAAATATATTTCATTTTGCAAACTATAAAGTATCTTTCTACAAAACAATTTAATTTCTTTTTCTGTTCTTTGATCTTCTTAAATTGAAATTAACTTTAGAAATAATCTAAACAATTTCCCTCATTTTATAAATGAATTAACTAAAACTCAGCTGAGTGACATGTATATCATCACACAGCTACATGGGAGCAAAAGAATGTCAAGAATTTTTAAGATTTTGTATAGAGTTTAGTATTTAATGGTTAATTAGCTGTTATTTAAACATAGTTTGCTTTCCTTGAAAATTTTAGACATCAAAGAATGTCTACTTGGAGAAAAAAGCATACACAGGAAAAAGTAATGCTTTCACACTGTACAAATTCACAAATAATTTTTGATTGGTAATAGCAAGTCAGGATCATGGATTTGGCAATACACGGTGTTGTGACAAAATGAGCATCTTAGAAATTACTAAATGCTTATTTTAAATATACACAGAGATTTATTCTGTTAGGAAAATAGAGAATAAAACTAAATTATTATAAAATTGTTTTTATATTTGCTGTGTGTTTGTATCTATTTTATGGGTATTCTTGGATTACTATCTCTAGATTGCATTTACCATAAAAAACAAAAACAGGGGTGCCTGGGTGGCACAGTCCTTAAGTGTCTGCCTGTGGGTCAGGGCGTGATCCCAGTGTTCTGGGATCAAGCCCCACATCAGGCTCCTCCGCTAGGAGCCTGTTTCTTCTTCTCCCACTCCCACTTCTTGTGTTCCCTCTCTCACTGGTTGTCTCTCTCTGTCAAATAAATAAATAAAATCTTAAAAAAAAACCCTCATTGTGACCTAATGTGCAATTTTTCTACATCTTTTCCAATTAGTGATAAGTTGTCTCTTATCCTGTCTCTTAGAGTAGAACTACAATAATACAGTAACATTATCTGAATTAAATACTTTCAATTGAGTTTTACAAATACTTTCTTAAGCCCAGGTAAATATGAATGAGCATGAACAGAAGAATATTATCATCTATTTTATTTGTAGAATATAAATACTTAGTTCTTTTAGTGAGTCTTAAATACTGAAAGCTATATTTTGGAACCATTGCTGAGGAAAAGCAATGCCTGCATCTTAATTTTTATCATTTAGACATTCAATTAAAACATATATGTATATTCCAGGTAAGTCAGTCTTATTCTTGAGCCCATCTTATTGTGTTATAGTAATAAATGGAATTATTCATTTTGAAATATGAAGACCATGGTAGAACTTATTGTCATTTTCTTTCCACTACTTTAGGAAATTTTTTCCATGTACAGAATGAAATCCAGTGCTTTTTTAAAGTCAAACTTTACATTGCTATGTTATTTCAGAAAAAGCTCAGCTGGCGTTTGTCCAGTGGGATGAGCTCATGCAGCACAGTATTAAAAAGGAGCCATGGAATAAAAGGACCATTAAACATTGGTTGACAAAAGCACAACTTTTTCTTGTTGGTTTATTTTTTATACATATAGATGTCAAAGTTTTCCTTCTCAAATTTAAACTCAGAGTCTTATCATACATTTGACAGTAGTTTTTTTTTTCTCATCTCATCAAAAAGAATTTTTCTTAATTTTATCTAACACTATATTTCATTTTCAAGGTAAAGTATCCACATTCTCAGATGCTTACTTAGTTGTAAAACTATCCCCTTATTCCTCTCTCACTAGTACACATGGAATTTATGTTGTAGTAGCAAAATACAGGTATGGCATTTTAATTACAAACATGACTCCTTTTCAAATTTACTAAATTCTGAGTGATACAGTTATGGTATTTGTAAAAATATGCTGAATGTTACAAATACTATTATTAAATTGTATTAGTATTAGAAATTTAGCTACATAGATAGCCATGAAATGAAGGATAGATAGAAAAGAAAAAGCAGCTAACATATATTGAATTCTTTTTTGGTAATGTTCCCTTTACATAGATTGTCATGTTTAATCTTTATAAAACTACTTTGAGAAAAGTATTATTAATGAGGGAAACAGAGAAGTTAAATAATGTGCACTAATAAGCAAACATAACATAAGTCAGGTCTAGAATACAAATCCAAGATATTCTAGCTTTGAGCCTCACATGTCATTGAGCAAGAATTTTAAAGGATGGTAAAGAAGAATAGAGGATGAGTTTGGAAATTAAAAATAAATCAGTTAGGAAGGATGAAAAGAGGGGACTTAAAAGAAGAGATGGCAAAAATTAAAAGTGACAAAATCTTGCTATGTGGTGAAAGAACAGTTTAAGAAAAAAAGAAAAGGTATGTTCTTTGGAAATATGAGGAAAATAAATAGGTTTTAGTTAATGTCAAAGAAGGTCATTATGGATTAGATAGGACAGAAAGGCAGTTGCTAAAACTACCAAATTTCTCAGTGAAATTTTGCTACCATGCTGGCACTAACACAAGTCCTGTAATGAGTTTGAAGGAGCAGGTGTCTCTGGAGCATACTGAACATGTTAGACTATACAGGGAAACCAGAGAGAATGGACTCAGTTATCAGACAGCATGACAGAGTAACCTGATTTAGACACTTAGTCAGCTAACTCTGGCATAACTGCACTCATTGCAACTTTAAAGAGTTTCTGTAAGTTCACTTAGTGAACAAATGTCAAGTGAATAATATCTGTAGTTTTGCTATTCACGTTCCAACAGGAAAGAGATCATACACTCATACAAGGATACTTTATTTTTTTAATTTTTTTAAAGATTTTATTTATTTATTCGACAGAGATAGAGACAGCCAGCGAGAGAGGGAGCACAAGCAGGGGGAGTGGGAGAGGAAGAAGCAGGCTCATAGTGGAGGAATCTGATATGGGGCTCGATCCCATAATGCTGGGATCACTCCCTGAGCCGAAGGCAGATACTTAACGACTATGCCACCCAGGTGCCCCCATATAAGGATACTTTAAATCATTACCTTTTCAAGTAAAGGAACAGATTCAAAGATGTATCAGTGTAGGTGGTAACCATAAGGGACAGTGCTGTAGTTTAGGAGTAGCGGTAGCAAACATTTCACCAAGCCAGAGCCTGAAAGGTCAAGGGCAGGGAAAGGTTAATAGAAACCAAATGAAGAAAGGTCTGTCTTAAGAGTAGTGATTTCCACTCAAGAGACCAGCCAACTAAACGGGTCCCTGAGAGAGAGTGTATTTTGAGGATTTAATACCCTGGCCTAACTTTTCTTCACCTCTTAGTCTCTTTCAGTGATTTCAGAAATTAAAGAGAGGGATAAACTCTATATAAGGAGAGAGCCTGCTGGAGGTGCATAAGGTACAGGGGGGAAAAGGCAAGGTACCTTATCTCTCTAATTCAGTAACTATGTCAACCATAACTGCATCTGCTGTAATTGCTTCTAGGTTCTCTGAGCTTATATCTCTGCATTTCCTGCATAACCCTTTCATATCTTCTTCTCTCTCCAAAACTTCTTATGCATATGTCCAATCCTCATTCTCAGCTATTTACCTTAATATCTATTTCACTAAGAAAATAGGAGCAATCAGAAGACAACTTCCACCAACTCCCAGTACCAGTTATATAGATGCCTCATTTTATTATGCTTCACTTTATTTTATTATGCTTTGCAGATATTGCATTTTTTACAAATTAAAGACTTTTGACAGCTCTGTGATGACCAAGTCTAGCGGCACCACTTTTCCAAAAACATTTGCTCACTTCAAGTCTCTGTCACATTTTGATAATTTACAATATTTCCAACTTTTTCATTATTTTTTATTTATTATGGTGACCTGTAATCAGTAATCTTTGATGTTACTATTGTATTTGTTATGGGGCCTCATGAAATATCCCATGTAAGATGGCAAAGTTAATTGATAAATGTTGTGTGTATTCTGACTGTTCCACCAGCCTGCCATTCCCCATTTTTCTATTTCTACTTGAGCCTCCCTATTTCCCAAACACCATATTGAAATTATGTTAATTAATAACCCTAAATGACCTCTAAGTATTTAAGTGAAAGGAAGAATCACATGTCTTTCACTTTAAATAAAAATCTAGAAATGTTTAAACTTAGTCAAAAGCCGAGAGACGCCAAAAGCTAGGCCTCTTATGCCAAATAGTTAACCAAGTTGTAAATTCAAAAGAAAAGTTCTTGAAGAAAATTTAAAGTGCTACTCCAGTGCACACACAAATAATGAGAAAGTAAAACAGCCTTATTGCTGATATGGAGAAAGTTTTAGTGATCTGAATAGAAGATCAAAGCAGATATAACATTGTCTTAAGCCAAAGCCTAATCCAGGGCAAGGCCCTAACTTCTTCAAGT
Source organism: Ailuropoda melanoleuca (assembly GCF_002007445.2). Taxonomy (NCBI): domain Eukaryota; kingdom Metazoa; phylum Chordata; class Mammalia; order Carnivora; family Ursidae; genus Ailuropoda; species Ailuropoda melanoleuca. The sequence continues at coordinate 103,677,983 of NC_048224.1, forward strand.
CTATGAAGACTCAGAGAGGTGAGGAAGTTGTACAAGAAAAGTTTGAAACTACCAGAGATTGGTTCATGAGTGTTAAGGAAAGAAGCCGTCTCTATAACGTAAAAGTGCAAGGTGAAACAGCAAGCACTGATGTAGAACTTGTAGCAAGTTACCCAAAAGATCTAGCTGGGGTCATTAATGAAGGTGGCTACACTACCCAACAGATTTCCAATGTAGAAGAAACAGCCTGCTATCAGAAGAAGATGCTGGGCACCTGGGTGGCTCAGTCGGTTAAGCATCTGCCTTCAGCTCAGGTCATGATCTCAGGATCCTGGGATCGAGTCCCATATCGGGCTCTCTGCTCAGCAGGAGACTGCTTCTGAACCCTCTCACTCTCCCTTTGTGCTCTCTCTCTCTCTCTCTCAAATAAATGAATGAAATCTTTAAAGAAGAAGAAGTCGTCATCTAGGACTTTCATAGCTAGGGAGGAGAAGTCAATGTCTGGCTTCAAAGCTTTAAAGGACAGGCTGAGTCTCTTGCTAGTGGTAATGTAAGTGACTTTAAGTTGAAGCCTATGCTTATTTATCACTCAATAAAAATCTGAGGGCCCTTAAGAATTATGCTAAATCTACTCTGCCTATAAATGGAACAACAAAGCTTATAGTGCATCATAGCTGTTTATAAGATGGTTTACTGAATATTTTAAGCCCACTTTGAGACCTAGCACTCAGAAAAAAAGATTGCTTTCAAAACATTACTATTCATTAACAAATGCATGTGGTCACCTAAGAATGCTGATGGAGATGCACAGTGGAATTAATATTGTTTTATGCCTGCTAACACAATATTTTTCATGCCTGCTAACACAATATCCATTCTTCAGCCCATGGATCACAGAGTACTTTTTTCTTCCAAGGCTTATTACTTAAGAAATACATTTTACAAGGCTATAGCTGCCATAAGTAGTTATTCCATTAAAGGATCTGAGCAAAGTAAATTGAATACCTTCTGGAAGGGATTCACCATTCTAGATGCCATTTAGAACATCTGATTCACGGGAAGAGGTCAGAATATCAACATTAACAGAAGTTTGAAGGAAGTTAATTACAACCCTCATGTATGACTTTGAAGAGCTGAAGACTTTAGCGGAGGAAGTAATTATGGATGTGGTAGAAGTAGCCAGAGAATTAAAATTAGTAGAGCCTGAAATGTGCTTGAATTGCTGCAGTCCCTTAATAAAACCTTAACAGCTGAAGATTCGCTTCTTATCAGTGAGCAAAGAAGTGGTTTCTTTTATAATTTTTTTTACTTTAAATTCAATTTAGTTAACATATACATACTATTAGTTTCAGGGGGTAGAATTTAGTGATTCATAAGTTGCATATAACACCCAGTGCTCATTATATCAAGTGTCCTCCTTAATGTCCATCACCCAATTACCCCATCCCTCCACCCGCCTCCCCCCAGCAGCCCTCAGTTTCTTTCTTATAGTTAAGAGTCTCTCATGGTTTGCCTCCCTCTCTGTTTTCATCTTACTTTATTTTTCCTTTGCTTTACCTATGTCCATCTGTTGTTTCTTAAACATCACACATGAATGAAATCATATGGTATTTGTCCTTCTCTGACTTATTTTGCTTAGCATAATACCCTCTAGTTCTACCCACATCATTTTTTTTTAATATTTTATTTATTTGACAGAGATAGAGACGGCCAGCGAGAGAGGGAACACAAGCAGGGGG
>NC_048224.1:103680359-103749094 GCF_002007445.2 Ailuropoda melanoleuca
TTATATATATATATATATATATATATATATATATATATACCACATCTTCTATATCCATTCATCTGTTGATGAACATCTGGGCTTTTTCCATATTTTGGTTATTGTGGACATTGGTGCCATAAACATTGGGGTGCATGTGCCCCTTGAGATGGAATGCTGTGAAGACAGTTGTAATGACAATGAAGGATTTAGAATGTTACATAAACTTGGTTGATACAGCAGTGGTAGTGTTTGAAAAGATTGACCTTAATTTTGAAAGAAATTCTACTATGGGCAAAATACTATCATTCAGCTTTGAATACTACAGAAAAATCATTCATGAAAGAATGAATTGGTGCAGCAAACTTCATTGTTGTTGTATTTTTAAAAACTGCCACAGCCATCTTCAGCAACCATCACCCTGATCAGTCAGCAGCCATAAACATTGAGGCAAAACTCTCTACTAGCAGATTGAGTATGATTTGCTAAAACTCAGACTATGGTTAGCCTTCTTTAGCAACCAAGTATTTTTTAATTAAGGTGTGGTACATTTTTTTCAGACATAAAGCTATAGCACACTTAATAGACTACAGTACAGTGTAAACATAACTTTTATATACACTGGGAGACGAAAAACTTTATATGACTTGCTTCATTGCCATGGTCTTGAAGTGAACCTATATTATCTCAGAGGTATTCCTGCATCCCACTACCAATGTGTGCATATATGTGCTCTGCCTTCCTTACTATTACCATGGATGATCTACAATGATAGATGTATTTGAGGGCCAAATTGTTCAGTTGTACATTATATTTCATGTACTTGTATTTCTCCTCAAGTATATCACTCTAAAAATATACTTTTTTCACTGTATCATAATTTTTCCCTCCAAATTGAATTATTTCTATCAACATAACAAAGATACGGTTAATTTTTTATTAAGGCAAATCCTCTACTAATTGTTGGGAGACAGTTCCCGATGAGTCTATCAATTTGTACCCATCTTGCAAACTCAAGCACAGTTATTTTTACAAGAATGTTTGTATGGGATGCAGATTTGGGCAATAAAGATTGTGTCTCCTACTGGAGCAAAAGGAAAACTTTCCTATAGCCTTTTATAAAAGACTCAGGTTCCTTAAACTCAGGCTTCTTCTGTAACTCAAGCCCCTGTGTGTGGGAATTAGGGCTCAGAGGCCAGACATAAAAATGATGAAGCTATAGCTACTGCTATTGCTGTGAGTAACAAACTATCTTTCATTTCTGACCCAGGAGTGTTAGGGTCTTCTACTAGCATTCATGAAATTGTAGCAAGCTAACTTGTAAGATTGAAGTAAAATAAAATGTAAACCCTTTACTTTTATTGCCATCAATCAATCTCATTTATCTGATACACTATCCTTTGTGACAAAACTCCTTGAAAATGTTGTATTTATTATCTCAAATTCCACTCCTCCCATTCTGATTGTATTACTGCATGAAACTGCTTCTGTCAAAATTTGACCTAAAAATTGCTTAATCCAATAGTCAGTTCTTAGATCTCATCTTTCATTATTGATAAACAACATTCGACACTTCTGATCACACTTTTCCTGAACTTTCAAGGTCTTTCTTCACCTTGCTTCTAGTGCAATACCATTATGTTTTTGGTCCTTTCATACCACACGCTAATTTTCAGTATTCTTTGCAGATTTTTCTTCATTTTTTTAGTCTTTTAAGATTCCATCCCTTGTGATAAAGGGCTCAGTCTTGAAACACTTCTCTTTGCTTTCTACATGCAATTTCTGGAATATCTGTCTTTTTTAAAGGCATCATGACTTTAATTATCTGTCCACATTGACAACTAGCATATTTATATCTACATCCCAGACCTCTTGAGCTACACATTTACTTCCAACTGCTTGACACATTCACTTGGAAGTAAAATTAGCATATCAAACTTAACATGTTTAAAACTGTACTACATGTTTCCCCTATAAGCCTATTCCTTTCACAACCTTTAATTCCATATAATGTCAACCACATCCTTTAAATTGCTTAAGCCAAAAACCTTAAAATTTTCCTTAACTTCTCTTTTCCTCACGTCATAAATCTAATTTTTCCACGAATTCCTTTATCTCTTCCTTATATTCAGTTATATTTAGAGACATACACCCTCTTATCACCTCTAATGCTTCACCTGGTCTAAACTACCATAATCTCTTATCTAGATTACTGCAGTAGCCTCCTAAGCACAGTATTTGTCTTCCTCCTCGTAAAGTTTCTCTTCACCAGAGTAGCTAGAATAACTCTGCTGTCCTGTAAAATGAAATCTTCACTTCTGTGCTCATACCTCTGTTGGCTTCCCAAGTTACACAAAGTATAAAGCATAATCCTTACAGTGACCAAGAGGACTCTTTTATCTCATATTTTGTTTCCTTTACTCTCTGACTCACTCTGCCCAGTCCATATAGGCTTCTTCAGTGATCCTCAGATATTCTAGTACATTTATTTTCAAGATATTTAAACTTCGTCCAGATATCCATAAAACTTAAGCCCTCCTATCGCTTCACATCTTGTCTCAAATGTTATCTTTTCCCTTAAACTTCTAATTCCCTGATGCCTGGACATTATATGAATCTTATTTTTTTTTTTTTTGCTTCCTTATCTCTGACATCATTTCACATAATTTCCATTTTTACTTAAATATTACAGCTAGAATGTAGGCTCTATGGAGAAATTTGTCTTTTTTTTAATCATTCTATAATCATGGCATTTACAATAGTCCCTGACACATAATTGGTATTCAATAAATATTTGTCAAGTAAATGACTTACTTAATATATACATACTTGGACATATCTCAGAAAGCCTTCCATATATTATACAAATTATTATAGGGAATATTCTGAAAATGAATAAAACATTTTTCTTTCCTTTCAAGTGCAAATCTTTGATCAATACTGTTTTCTAGACAGTGTTCAATCAAATATTTAGTTACTATCCATAAGTAGTTTATCATATTTCATCAACTTCAAGTTGCTCTTCAGTCTATGCTTTATGTAGTTAAATGACTAATAAGCTATATTCTTGACCTTGAGGTTGTGGTCAGTGCTTGTAAATGGCTTTTTTATTTTATGCAAACATGTTTTTCTCTATATTAATGATCGTATGTTCTCTTTCATTGGAGTTTTCGGAATTTATTTTTTATCTTCATTATCCAAGTCTAATTAGTACTCCTTTTATACGTCATTTTGTGTGTGTGCGTGTGTGTGAAATCTGAATTTGTTCAAACAATTATACAAGTGCTCATTGAGAGGAAGAAGAAATGTAGAAAGGAGTGCCGTTAAGCATAGGAAGAGGGGGAGAAGTTTAATCAGATGGAAATTAAAGCTGAAGGTTATTGTTATGGGTTCAGTTGTGTTTCCCAGAAAAATATGTTGAAGTACTAACTTCTGGTATCTGTGGCTGTGACCTTATTCAAAATAGAATCTTTACAGATGTATTCAAGTTAAGACAAGGTCATTAGAGTGGGCCCTAACCCAGTACCAAGCCATTGTAACACCCATAACTGGTGTCTTTATAAGAAGGGATGAGACATACAGGGAGAATGTCATGTGAAGATGGATACAGAGATTAGAGTGATATGTGAACATGCCAAGGAACACCAGCTATTTCCAGCCATCACCAGAAGTAAAGAGAGGCATAGAACAGATTCTGAGCCTTTAGAAGGAACCAACCCTGCCAACACCTTGGTTTCAGATTTCTAACCTCTAGAACTGTGAGAGAATAAATTTCTGTTTTTTTAAGCTACCTGGTTTGTGGTATTTTGTTACGGCAGCCCTAAGAAACTAGTATAATTGGAATGCCCAGAAAACAGTGGAAAAACTCACTATGTACCATTGACTGGGTGATGCACCAAGAGAGCAAAGTGGATAGATGCCTTGTCAAGAAGTTGTGCTTTGGACACTATTATCTAAATCTCATCAGCAACTCCCTAGCTACCTACTGTGATTTGTGAATGGCAGATCTGCTTTACCTGCTTGTATCTTAAAGGCTAAGACAATAAGCTTCTTGTGTGTAATGCTAGTGGACAAATGAATCATTACAGACCTCCTAAAGTTTGTCTTTAAATATGACCCTGGGGCCTTGAAAACCTCTAGGGAAAGGAGAGTTTGAAAAACTATTAGTAATGATGTAGATTAATTTTTTCACAACCTTGAAGATGGAAAGCTTTAGTTTGTGTTTTATTTAAGTTATAAGCATTTAAAAATATGCTATAGAATATATACTTGAGGTTGCCATCAAGCTACGTATCTGCTGCATATATAAATCCATATTGGAACAGAATATGACTCTTACATTTTTCTCTCAGTTATCTGGATATTATGAGCAAAATTCTTTTATCTGTATTACTTGGGTTTTTGCTTAAATAACCCCTCTTCAAAGTTAGTGCCTTGAATTTATAAATCCATATATTTAAGACCTCATTGAGTTACTACCATATAACTTTTAACAACATGAAATTTTTTTGAATTTCATTTACTTCTGTAAAAATATGAATAACAGTATGTAATTATTAGAAATGACTAGGCTGATAATATAAATTATTTTAATTAAAAAGTATCATCATAGTTTAAGCATGAGGAAAAGTCCTCAATCCAGTTAATTTGCAACAGAGTTAATGATCTCTTTCAGGAAATTCTGGGAAAGATTTTTAATTCTTTAAGAGTTTAAATAGTTTAAAGATTTCCACTGTCTTTTTTAATAAAGATTTATTTATTTTTGGTGTAGGGAGGAGCAGAGGGAGGTGGGGAGAGAGTCTTAAGCAGACTGCATGCTGAGCACAGAGCCCGACAGAGTGCTCTATCTCACAAGCCCAAAATCACGACCCAAGCCAAAACCAAGAGTCAATCGCTTAACCGAAAAGCCACCCAGGCCCCCTGGTTTTGACTGTGTCTTATCCAAATAATTTGAAAGGAATGTTCTTTATTGAAAGCAATCTAATAAATTTTATTTGTGTAAGAATAACTGTCAGGCCAGTAAAACTTGACTATAAACAATGAAATCTATTAACTTCTTCAGAAGAAAACTTTTTAAAAAATATTAATTAGGTCACCCTTGCTACATAGGACAATGGAGAAGCAAAAAGATAAATGTTGACAGTATCCTGGGCACTACCCAGGAGAATGTGTTTTGTTTAAAGACAAATGCTTATGTCCACTGCTATACTGGAGTGGTTGTGAATTTTTTACTGTCTTTGGCTGGGTACCTCAACCTGAAATAGGGACTCATGTGCAAGTGAGATATGAAAATCTGGCAAGAGAGTAGGGGAAGTTTGTCAAGGATGAGTAAGAGGTCAGGATAAGTCTGATTTCAGTGTCATTTCAGCAAAGGAGTTTTATGCTTAAGAGTTGTCCTGCACATGATCAAGGGAACATCATTCATACTTTGTGGTGGAAACACCTAGGCACTTCCAGGTCTCTACATTTGCAGGTAAAGGGATAGGTGCTCCGGTGGCTCAAAGTTAGTTCTCCAGCCTGAGCCATAGGTATGCTCTATTGAAAGCAAATTCACACCAAAGTACAAGTGTGGCACACAGAAACGGGGGGGGGGTGGAAAGAGAGGGGAGGATCTGAAATGTCTTTGTGGAATAGACAGAGCCCCTACCTCTTTCATTAACTTCTGGAGAAAAGTTGAGCCTTCTGAGTTTTGTAGCAATTCCATATCCATCACAATGTGTAAGCACCTATCTGCAGAACTCACTGACTTCAGACAGTTACTATATATACAATACAACCCAAATGAGAGGATAAATTACAGTTTATTTATAGCATGTTCAATTATCAAATGATGTTTTTTAAATCCAAATGAAAAGATGGTCATAATTCTATCTCTGGTTATTTAAGTAATCATTAAAGAGTATAAACTAGCATGATTTTAGGATTTTAAACCAATCCTTTGATAAAAATATGATTTTCCTTAGAAATATGCTTCTCTCAGGAAAGCACAGTTATATGAAGTAATCATTTCCACTAAGTAATTCTTAACTGGAAATGTGACACAATGAGGAGATTATTAGGTTTTATCCTATCAATAAGTAGCTCTGGGAACCTGAGAATATCTCAGTTATCGCTTCTTGCTCTTTGTATTCTTTTTTTTTTTTTTTAAGACTTTATTTATTTATTTGACAGAGAGAGAGAGACAGCCAGCGAGAGAGGGAACACAGGCAGGGGGAGTAGGAGAGGAAGAGGCAGGCTCCCAGTGGAGGAGCCTAATGTGGGGCTCAATCCCAGGACTCTGGGATCATGCTTTTAGCCGAAGGCAGACGCTTAAAGACTGAGCCACCCAGGCACCCCTTGCTCTTTGTATTCTTATCTGTGAAATAGGGATGATAAGAACTGCCATATCTGTTTCTTATACCTGTACTTAATATATGTGCTAGTGTAAAAATAATACATTTTTTAAAAGGAATTATGAACCTTTAAAGTTGAATCATTATTATAAGTAGGTTCGGCAGAAACACATCTCTGTTGGGGTATGGGTTTATATGCCTGACTAAATTCAAGTGATGGAAAAAATATATTAATAAACTGACAGGAAAACATTTTAGTCAGATGCATGGATCAAATATCTGATTTCTTAATTCCTGTGTACCCCAAAATTATTAGGCAATTTCATAAGGTTAAGATTAAACAATTCACTTTCTGATAATAATAATTTTTGTGTTGTTAAGCTTGGTGTTCCATATGGAATTAAACTGAAAATTGGCATCAGTATCTCAGTAAGCCTAAGTTTGTATCTGTGCACAATGGGTAATATTTTGATAGCTGGAAATATTTGTTAACACTAAATATATAGTAAGCAGTGACTTTCTCTCAAGATATTTTTGAAGAATTGCAGTCATATCTCTGAAAGATTCATCACTTACTTTCTCTTTTCAGTGATTATTACAGAAGTCTACAGACAGCTACACCCATAACAGCAAGTTAAACACTTCATCTTCTACGATATATTATTTGAGGTACTACATTTTTCAATTTATTTCAGGATAAACTGATAAAATTTCTATATTGGCCTTAAATTCAGCAATTCCACTAAGTTGAATAATTTTATCTTCACTCTGCAGTTGCTTAGATACCTCTGGGTATTTTCTGGTTTTATCTTTGTTGCCAGAAGTATTTATGCATTAAACTAGGACCAGAGATACTTTAACCAACTTGATCTTTATTATACTGGTGCACAGGTTACTACTTAGACGGAGATTAACAAGCCAGTGAAAGTGCTCTCACGGGATAGTGAGTCCACTGTGTTGAGAGGGTCAAATGCATTATCCTTTTCAAATTCTAGAGTCTAGAAAACAACTTTAACATATTCTGTATCCCTCTGCAACTGCTGTTATAATGTATACCACTGGGCATGCTGTGCTTTCTATCATTATTTAATTCCGTGCAATAATAAAATTTGTAAAGTTAAGCCTTTAGCAGAATTCAGTAATTTTTAAGTGTTACATTGTCTGGCTTGACAAAATAAAGTCCTTGGATTCTATCATATTTTAATATAATTTTTGTGTGTGGGAAAAAAAATCTGTCAGTTATTTCAATGTGTTGAATGTAAAATATTTTGCAGAAAAGAATCAAGGTGCTAAAGTTATTAAAAGGGAGTGATGAGACAAGAAGTTCTTTTCAAGACAAATTAGTAGTAAAATTTTATCAGAAGTGCAGTTTTACTTAATATATAAATATAAGGGTAATGAAATAAATATCATTAAGATTTGACATGCCATTTTCTATAGGAAGAAAATAGTTATATTACTCTATTGTATATTCTAGTATATTCTTTAAATGATCTAAACAGAACAAGACCTGAATGTGGAAATAATAATTACCAAATCTAATTTCCTTATGATAGGTCAGGTTCTACCTTTCAGTTATAGATTTTTGACACTGTCCACCTGCCTTTTGCTTCAACCAGGTCTTTTTATTATTTACCTTATCCCAGCTATTACTCTGGAATTATTCTTGATTCTGTAGGTGCCATATAAAAGCCCTGAATCTTTGGGGCACCTGGGTGATGCAGTTGGTTAAAGGACTGACTCTTGGTTTCAGCTCAGGTCATGTTCTCAGGGTCCTGAGATCGAGCTCTGTGTCAGGCTCTGTGCTCAGTGAGAAGTCTGCTTAAGACTCTCTCTCCCTCTGCTCCACCCCCCCCAAATAAATAAATAGTTTTTAAAAAAAGCTTCAAACCTTCCAGTTTTATACAATCACTTCACATGAATTTGCCTAGTTATTTTGCCTTAGTACTTGACTTTGTACTGTGCTTTCTCCTAAAATTTGTATGGAACCGCAAAAGGCCCCGAATAGCCAAAGCTACCTTGAAAAGGAAAAGAAAAGCTGGAAGCATCACAATTCTGGACTTCAAGATATATTAAAAAGCTGTAGTGATAAAAACAGTATGGTACTAGTACAAAAATAGACACATACATTATAGAACAGGATAGAAAGCCCAGAAATAAACCCACAACTATATGATCAATTAATCTTTGAAAAAGCAGGAAGGAATATCCAATGGAAAAAAGATAGTGTTTCCAACAAATGGTGTTGGGAAAACTGGGCAACAAAATGCAAAAGAATGAAATTGGACCACTTTCTTATACCATAAACAAAAATTAATTCAAAATAGATTAAAGACCTAAATGTGAGACAAGAAACCATTGAAATCCTAGAGGAGAACATAAGCAATAACCTCTTTGACATCAGCCATAGCAACTTCTTACTAGGTATGTCTACTGAGGCAAGGGATACAAAAGGAAAAGATAAACTATTGGGACTTTATCAAAATTAAAAGCTTCTGTACAGTGAAGGAAACAGTCAACAAAACTAAGAGGCAACCTTCAGAATGGGAGAAAGTATATGCAAATGACCTGTCTGATAAAGTATATCTGATAAAGTTGTACCCAAAATATATAATGAACTTCTATAAAGGTAGGGTAAAACTAGATAAAACTACATAATCCAGGTAAAAAATGTACTGTATTGTGACTAACATAATATAATAAAAAATGATTATAATAAAAAAAATGGGCAGAAGACGTGAATAGACATTTTTCCGAAGAAGATATCCAAATGGCCAACAGACACATAGAAATATGCTCAACAGCACTCATCTTCAGGGAAATACAAATCAAAATTACAAGGGGATATCACCTCACACCTGTCAGAATGACTAAAATTAGCAACATAAGGAACAACAGGTGTTGCCAAGGATGTGGGGTAAGGGGAATGCCCTGTTGAACTGTTGGTGGGAATGCAAACTGGCACAGCCACTCTGGAAAGAGAGAACTACCCTATGATCCAGAAATTGCACTACTAGGTATTTACCCAGATGATATAAAAATACTAATTCAATGTTTTAGTATTCATGCACCCTGATGTTTATAGGAGCATTATCACAATAGCTGAATTATGGAGAGCCTAAATGTCCAATGACTGGTGAATGGAGAAAGATGTCACACACACACACACATATACACACACATGGAATATTACTCAGCCATCAAAAATAATGAAATCTTGCCATTTGCAATGACATGGATGGACCTAGAGTGTATTATGCTAAGCAAAGTTCAGTCAGTCAGAGAAAGACAAGTACCATATGATTTCACTCATGTGGAATTTAAAAACAAAACAAGTAATCATAGGGAAAAAAAAGAGAGAGGTGAACCAAGAAACAGACTCTTAACAATAGAGAACAAATTAATGGTTACCAGAATAGAGGTTGGTGGGGGGATGGGTTAAATGGGTGATGGGGATTAAGGAGGGTACCTGTGATGAGCACAGGGTGTTCTGTGGAAGTGCTGAATCACAATATTGTACACCTGAAACTAATATTATACTATATGTGAACTAACTGTAATTTAAATAAAAACTTTAAAAAAATGTACAGATATCTTGGCCATTTGGACTGGACTTTGGAAAGAATTGAGTGTGGCTGTGCTCTTCTTTGTAAGTAGTATGTTTGATCTGATTTTGTCTCCTGAACAACTGAATATGTAAACTTCATTTCTGGTTCTGGTCTATGGTTTTCCCACCCTATTAGAACTAACAGCCTTGTTAGGACTTTTTAGTACTGGGAAACATTTCTGTCCTTTAGTCAGTTTTATCTTCTCCTTGATTGTCATTTTCCAGTACTTTTCTGGGCCTACACTGACGCTGTGATTAACTTTATTTGCAGACTCAGTTTTCTGCAAACTCTCTCAATTCCAGGTCTTCATTCTACATTTGGAATATGGAATGATTCAGACAGCAGTAATTATTCATAATCTGTTGAATTCTACTTCTAACCATGATGGAGTAACAGGAACTACTGAATGTGCCATCCCTATTTAAACAAGCAAACACGAAGAGACAACATGAAATTTTGAAAATACGCAGCACAAGGCAGTGATCTCTAGCAAAGGGATTCCTAAGGGTAAGTTTGTTTATTGCCTAGAGAGAGTATCTAGATGACAGTACGTTAATGGGAACCCAGGCAGAGCCCAGAATGTATCCCAGTTGAGGACAGACAGGAAGAAGTCAAGGAAACCTATTTGGTTAGAATTTGCAGAAGAATTTATAGGAGAAAAGAAAGCATCACTGTAAGGAGATAGTTGCACACAGAGGTCCAAAGATCTGCACAGAATTCTCTTGATATTTAAGCTAAGGCCTAATCAGCACATGCAGGAGGAAACTACTTGAGTCCGAGGAAGGAATCACTGGAAATGAGCTAGCAGAAGAATTATTTGCGAACATTGAAGCCTAGAAATATTTCGTGTTCCCACCAGGTACAGTAAAATATCCTCTGAAAAGATGGTCACCAAGTAGAGTACTCACAAGGGTACCACTTTAGAAATAAGTAAAAATTACCCTACAATAAAGATTGTACTTGTCTCACCTAACAAAACTTAAATTCAAGCCTTGAAAGGATAAAACTGACTCCATGTGGGGCGCCTGGGTGGCACAGCGGTTAAGAGTCTGCCTTCGGCTCAGGGCGTGATCTGGCGTTGTGGGATCGAGCCCCATGTCAGGCTCCTCTGCTATGAGCCTGCTTCTTCCTCTCCCTCTCCCCCTGCTTATGTTCCCTCTCTCGCTGGCTGTCTCTATCTCTGTCAAATAAATAAATTAAATCTTTAAAAAAAAAAAAAACTGACTCCATGTTACTTAACTATATCCTGAAAGAAAACTCAGGTATATTTAAGAGCATACAAAAGTATTCAGCAACCAGTAAGGTAAAATTCACCATACCTAGCAAACAGAAACACATTATCACACACAAAAATGATAAAAATTAAAAAATGATAAGAAAAATAAGTCTGTAGGAACAGACTCAGGAATGACACAGAGAGAATAAGTTGACAAAAACAATAAAGTTATTATAACTATATTTTGTGTATTCAAAAAGATAGGAAAAATTCATGAGCATGTTAAAGAGAAAAAAAAAAAGGAAAAAATAAAAGACATACTCAAACTTCCCAAGAGGGAAAATACAGTTTCTGACAAGAAATATCTACTTCCTAGGATTAACAGTGGATTCACTAATACAAAAGAAAAGATTAATAAACATGAAGAAATAGCAATAGAAACTTTTCCAACAGAAAGAAAAAAGACTGCAGATCAGGACAAAAATCAATAAACTGTGGTCCAGTTTCAAATGGTGCACTGTAGGGGCGCCTGGGTGGCACAGCGGTTAAGCGTCTGCCTTCGGCTCAGGGCGTGATCCCAGCGTTCTGGGATCGAGCCATATCAGGCTCTTCCACTATGAGCCTGCTTCTTCCTCTCCCACTCCCCCTGCTTGTGTTCTCTCTCTCGCTGGCTGTCTCTATCTCTGTCTCTGTCAAATAAATAAATAAAATCTTTAAAAAAAAAATGGTGCACTGTACATATAATTGTCATTACTGAAATACAGAGATCAATTTGCTTTCAAATGTTGTACAAACAAAATCTTCAGACTTAAGAAACGTAATAAATGCAAATTAAAGTAAACATGAAGGAAATGGGAAATCACTCCTATGATTACATTGTGTTACATAAGACTGTCTTGCTAGAATACCCTGTAGTTTTGATTTTTACCAATTACTCAGTTCCAAAGTCATAGTATTTTTAGGTATCTGTTAAAGCAACATCTTGCTTCTGGATATGTATTTCTGTTTTAGCCAGTTAGAACTACTATAACAAAGTATATGTTAGGTGGCTTATAAACAGAAATTTTAACAGTTCTGGAGGTTAGAAGTCTGAAATCAGAGTGCCGGCATGGTCAGTTCTGGTGAGAGCCCTGTTGCATGTTGCAGACTGCTAAATTCTTACTGTATCCTCACATGACAGAAGGAGGTCTAGAAATCTCTCTTAGGTCTCTTTTTGTAAGGACACCAATACCATTTATGAGGGCTCCATTATCATGAGCTAATTAGCTCTCAAAGTGACCACCAAATAACACCATTGTATCAGGGGTCAGGACTTCAACATATGAATTTTGGGGGAACATAAACATTTAATTTGTTGCAGCCATATTGATTATTTTGAGGTGAAGGCGCTTGGAAAATAGCACATACTGTAAGAGCTCTATACTCTTTCCTTTCTACCTAAAAGCAGATCATAAAATTTCCAATGGAAAAGATACCCTCCCCAAAGAACATTATCCCCAGAGACTGAGAGTCAATGCTAAAACAGAGCAGTACACACAAATCTAATAGAATAACCCTTATTTTCTGTTAATTTCCCCTATGTGTTTCCTAGTCACAGTTCCACAATTTATTTTTCCTAGCCTAAGTGCCCTTTTCTTATCAAATACCAACAATTCATTATTCTTTGTTTAAAAAGGTATATAAGCTTTTGAACTTGCTGGCTTCTTCGGATATTTATTTTCATTTTGAAGATTCCTGTGAAGATTCCTGTGTACATGTAAAAATCATAAAATTTGTATGCTTTTCTCTTGTTAATACAATACAACCATTCATGCAATACTTATGTTCCAAAGTTATCCTTATTTAAAGGTCCTAATTTAAAAAAAAAAAAAAGAGTGTCTAGGAGGATAAATTTACTGTTTACCTATTTACTTCTTTTTATAAGCAATGAATGTAGAAATATCTGTGTACCTGACAGGGATACAAGGGATACAAGGAAGAAATGAATGCTGTATAATTTCTACAGTAATTTGAAGAAAAGCATACCATACTTTTTGGAAAGAGGTAATGAAAATGTGAAAAATAAAGCAGGCAGCTGATTTTTACAGCTGGAAAAAAAAAATCACAGCATCCCCCTTTCCAAAAGTTAAAAAGATAAAAATGGCAGCTACCTGAGGCTGTTTCTGAATATCTTGTTCATACTCTTGAACGTTTAGACAGCAGGTCACCCCATGGTAACCACTGATGGTGCCTAAAATCTGCTTCTCTATTTTCACAGCCTACCTTGTAGGGAAGGATTCATGTCCTGAAGCCACTCTTCATAGAAAATGTCCCCTACTAGCAAAAATCCTCCTTCTACACTGTAGCAATAGGAAAGAGGGTCCTGGTCTCTCAAGATGGAAATGGGAATGTACTTTCCCTTAGATATGTCAGTTCACACAGAGATGACTTTATCATCAGACAATTATAGCCATTGCATGCACTATTGCTGATGGAACTTGCTTTTTGGCATGATGATCTAATTGTCATCTGTTATATAATGTTTATGGGAAAATATATTTAAGATATAACATCCTCAGATATGTTAAAACATCACAACTAGGTTTGCCTTTGGGGACTGCCAGTCTTTATTCCAAAATACGGACTTGTAATAACTTTTTGGAGAAGTTTATTACCTTTTTCATACCTCTGTTTTCCATTGGTAAAGTTATGTTGATAACATTTGTTTTTCTGCTTTGCTTTCATCCTGGTTGGCAAGTGCCCAAAGGTTTCCAGTAAATTTGTTTTAGTGAATTATTTTTTCTCCTCTTGCATTTCTCTTTTCTTGCTGCCTCTCTGCTGCTGGCTAGATGCCCACTGTACCCTAGTAAGCTTCACTGTAAGAACAGGTGAAAAAATCTGTTCATGGAGTTTTAGACAAGGGTTTTATTCGGTTCACACAGTTGACTGGTTCTTGCATCTCCTCTCTGTGGCTAGAATGAATCCGTCTTCTTTTCAAATGCTGAGTTTAGCAATTTTAGAAATTTAGATTTTTTTTTAAAGGACAGTGTGAAAGACAATCTTTTATATTTTCTTTAGATGATCTCCATTGCCCTAACTAATTTTACTTAATCTTTTGAATACTGAAGACAAAATAGCTTCCTACTTAAAGTATTTATCTGTGAATTATGGATATTTGGAGACACCTAACATAATGAAATTACTGAAGCAGACAATTTAAGGCAAAGACTTAGTCAAATATTGAAATTTTTAGGTCTTCAGAGACGGTTGAATCTCATGGATTAATAGGCAATTCTAAATTAAGAATGATAGTAATGATTTGATATTTATGTTGTGTATATGAAGCATGCATGCATCAAAGACAGTCTTATCATTTTGTTACAGTTGGGGAGTGCACAGTTTTGCTGTGTCTTATGCAGTGGTCTTGCTTTTCAATGATTCAGACTTTTTCAACCCATATATTTACATCATTTAAGGTTTTTGATCTGAAGAGACATAAAAGGAATTAAGCCCTAATGTGGTTCATTTTTTTAAAATGGAGATACATGAAAATACTTTCACCCAGTTTGATTACTGAGGTTAACTCCACAAGCCTGTACCTTATATAAATCCTATAGGAAATAGCAACAGCCAGCATTAAGCTAAATTATATGAAAGTATATCTGGTCATATTTTACTAGAGACAAAGATTTGTCAAAAAATGGCCATTGTTTTTGGCATCCTCTGCTTAAAGTAAATGTCTCATAAGTGTTGAAATTTAAAAAAATAATTGTGTGTACTAACTACACACAATTATAAAATAGAACAAGGAATTGATAAGCCTGAAATAAGACTTAGAAAAAGTACAACTTCTCTCAGTTTTAGCCTACATATTAAAACTATATTTTCTGTGTCAGAGGAGATGGTTTTCATAATAAGGAGGGATTTTTGGGTCCTAGGACAAAGTGGCAGAAATACTCAATATCAACCCTAAATCTTTCCATGGTCAACGCTGTGACCTTGAGCAAATCATTAGGCCTGTGCTTCAAAAAATACCCAAAACGCCTTTACTGGTATTTTGATATCTTTGTTCAAATAGTCTTAAAATATATAATCTATATCTGTTTCCGTAATGTTCATTTTTTACAACTAACTGGTTATTTTAAATTTTCAATGTGACACGTTGCAGAGAAATTACTAGGTAGTTTGAGGAAGAAGAGGCATTAGGCATTCTGCTATTTGAAGCTTCAGTCATGTTTTATATATAGCAAATCCTCAACAAATGTCAGAAGCTGTACACTGCCTGATGGTATACTGTTTGGGCGTGAGACTGGGAAAAGCAATCCTATCTTAGGAGAAGAGAATCATATCTGATATGTTTTACTCCCCCACTAATAATTTCATAACTTCAGTAGAGATAACCCCTCAGGTAACTAACAAAGATAATTACTATTGCTCATATAAGAAAAGTGTAATATTATATGAAAATATGGTTTTCTATTTATTTCTTTAATGTAGTGTTAAGTAGGAAAGAACAATGCTGAAATTAGATCCATGTCATTCTTAATCAGTTCATTTATATAATTTTACATATGATGTGTACTCAATAAGCACCAGTGTGATTGCTCTTTTAAAAATTTTATCAAATGGAAAATAATACAGCTTTTATTTTAAGGATAACAAAATTGATAGACACTGTGGTAAACAGTATAATATCTAACAAATTTGAAAATAATACAAAAGAAATATGAATTTCTCTTACCTACTACTAAAATCCAGTGCAACAATTTCTTGTTTGAATGGTTTTTGTTTTTGTTTTTGTTTTAAGATTTTATTTATTTATTTGACAGAGATAGAGACAGCCAGCGAGAGAGGGAACACAAGCAGGGGGAGTGGGAGAGGAAGAAGCAGGCTCATAGCGGAGGAGCCTGATGTGGGGCTCGATCCCATAACGCCAGGATCACGCCCTGAGCCGAAAGCAGACTCTTAACCGCTGTGCCACCCAGGCGCCCCGTTTGAATGTTTTTATATCAATTTATTTTTCTTAAGGCCAGTAGGTTTTTAAACTTGCAGTAGCAACACATTAATCAAAATATTTCTTTTTTTTTAAGATTTTATTTATTTATTTGACAGCNTTTGACAGAGATAGAGACAGCCAGCGAGAGAGGGAACACAAGCAGGGGGAGTGGGAGAGGAAGAAGTAGGCTCATAGCGGAGGAGCCTGATGTGGGGCTCGATCCCACAATGCTGGGATCACGCCCTGAGCCGAAGGCAGACGCCTAACTGCTGTGCCACCCAGGCGCCCCCTAATCAAAGTATTTCTTAAGATAAAATAGAATAACAGTTTTGAGAGTGTGTGTTTTTAAGAACATTTTGTTTTGTTTACACTGAGTTTTGTGTTGGGGAAGAGTATTGTGTGTTGGGGGAGAGTATTGTGATGTGCTTACTGCAAAAAGAAACGTTTTACTGTGCATGATGATCATAAAATTAGAAAACTAGTATTGCTAGAAAAGTTTGCCTGTAGGAGGAGCAGGAAGGAGAAATGGTGGATATCATCTCCAGGGAAGCACAAAGTGTTCAATGTTAATTCTGATTGCACACTGTAACGTCTTCCATCCCAGGGAAAAATTAGAACAGAAGTCAGCTAGTGATCTGAGAGAATATTAGTGAAATTATGAGAGCTGTCAACCTTACTACATACCCAAATTTGGCATATGAATATAGTTGTACTTATAATTATAGTTAAAATTAATACATGGTAAATATCAGTCATGAAGAGCTTGCTATGTTTTGTGACCTGTGTTAAATTATTTGCATTTATATTTACTTCGAGCAAAGATCCTATGCTAGAATTACAGATTTACTCAATTTACAGAAAGGAAATTGTGGGAAGACTACTCTGGTTAGATCAGCTGAGGAAACTGAGGTCAGAGGCATTAGATACATTGATCAAAATTATACAACTAGAAAGTGGAGAAGCTTTGATTAAAAGTCATAATCGTCTGACTCCTTGTATTGATTTCAGAAAGCACCGGGGGTTTTCTTCTAAAAAATACTTTTAATTGGAAAAGGCTCCCTAATGATGTAATAGGTAATCAGAAAACTAAACTTCCTTCCCCTAATATTTTATGGCTTTTCTCTGGAATCATTGCTAGTGACATTAAATAGAAGATTTTCTGTTAATTCTAGCTTTCTCTGATTCTGTGGTGTTGGTTTCAGGTCTTTGGGTACAGTTTCCCAAATCTACTATAAATAAGTGACAACTCTCATCTCTACACTAGTGTTAATCATACTTACACATATGACTTGGTAAAAGTAAGACCTGGTTAAAAATTGAACACTTCTTTTTTAAAATATATACTGGAATTCCTACATTACAAAGCTTTTGAATACTAAGGAAGTGTTGATGCTCCTGTACATTTCATACATTGTTTTGGATTTGAGATGAGTTTAGATTTTAGATAGTAAGCTTAAAGAAGGGTCTCTGCTTTTTTAAAACCAATCATATATTTATTTTACCTTATGACTGTTTTCAACTTTATCCGGAAACTGAAATTGGCTATCTTTACCTACAATGATGAGTTCATTAATGTGGTCAGTTGCATTTTTAATTTCTTTGAACTGTGAGTTACCAACCATGACTCCTGGTCCTCAGCCTCACAGTGAACACATTTCTAAAAGTAACCATGAAAAAAATTTTAAAAAAATAAAAATCACTGTGAAGTCATGGATATGGATTGATTGATTGATTGAAAAATTGATTGATTTAGTATTTAAGCTAAAGATGTGCTAAAGTGAGCCTTGCCCTGCAGTAGCTGGATTTTGTGTCTGTTACCATTTTTGGCTCAAGTATACATGTCTTTAAGTACAGGTATAAATGAAATCTATGCAGCAATAACAGTGGTGGCCTCCTACAAAAGAGAAAACTCTGCCATATGTAATACACACAGCCAGTCTCACTTTGTTCGTGAAAGCAGTGTTTTATTTTATTCTCTTGACACTGAAGTAAAATTTACTTACTTTAAAACTTTCAATCATTTACAGATTTGTAATCCCTTATATTCAGTTTCAAAGTTTAAACATCTCAGAAATCATTTTTTTTCCTTAAATTTGTGTCATGTGCATTGGTAGTAAAACATAAACTGAACTGCTATGAATGTATTCAAAGTCTTTATATACCTATTCATTGTAAATACTCAGACATTTTATCACCGTGTTTAGGTGCAGGGCCCCCAGACCTCATACAAATGAAGTGCACTAGTGGTGCACATATAGTATGTTGCTGTATATTCATATTATCTTTTCTAAGATCTGAAAACTTCAGAATTCCAAGTGTCATCTGGCCCAGATGGTACAAAAAAATTGGAGGCCAGTATCCATTTCTAAATGTATTTTATATGATTTATAAAATATGTTTGGTGTTTTCATGCTAATGAGAATAATTTTGAAAGAATGGCCTACAGTAGTAAACAGGATTGTTCTTCATGAAAAGAATTTCCCTGCTTTCTAAATATCTGTAGGATGTATGAATAATATAATCAGTCTGATAATTTCACCTTAATCATAGTCTAAAAAATAACACATGGCATATTAGTTCAAATGTCACTTTTTTAAGGAAGGCTTTCCTAGCTGCTTGCTCTGCTCAGGGCAGAATTCATGCCATTTTATCAGGCTTTCCTGCTATATGCATCTCTCTTATGACATGTACAACATTACCTGTAAAATGTGTGCTTTTAGAACTGTTTTCTTCCTCTCTAGTCAATGGGCATCTCTATGTCCCAAATGTAACATTCCACGTTTGAATCCTCAGCACAAACAAAGCCTATAGCATATATTATTTATTTTAGAAAAAGTGCTAAGATAATCATCTCCTTATGCCCTCCTCAGTTCCTCTAACAATAAAAAGTTTATAAGTCTTGTACACTATTGACCATCCATCAAAAATCTTACCATGTAATGCCCCTTCAAGGCTCTATTTTGCTTAAAAGGGGGAAATTTTTGTACATTTAATTTTGGAGCTTTTTATAAATTTTTATTGATGTTGTAGCAAACTAGAGTGTAATTTGGGGGTGGAGGGAATCCACTGGGGAAAAAAGAAAAACCGTGAAGTATTTAAACTGGCAGTGTTACTCCTGTCACATTATTTTCAATTAAGATAGATGTAGGAGTGAACTGAAATGAAAACAGAACTGAGTCATGCAATTAACACCAACTCATTCATTACTTGGAGACAATAGTCATAGTTTTGAATAGTCTTTTTGCTGATGACTCTTTAGTGAAAATAACATTTGTTAAATTTATGGTTGTTATTTAGAAGAGCTTTCTATTGAAATAATGTAATAATAAGAATCTGACTTACTGTTCTAACTTAGGTCTGTATATCCAACTATAAAATTGGAAAAGGCTTTGTTCTGCATATAGGCTGTGAGAAACATTTTGATCGAGATTTTTGTATTTGTTATTAAAATCTTTCCTTATAATTTTAATATAAATACATTAATAATCGGGTAGTTTTGAAAGATCTTACAATTGTGCAAATGTG
This sequence comes from Ailuropoda melanoleuca, assembly GCF_002007445.2. Lineage (NCBI taxonomy): Eukaryota > Metazoa > Chordata > Mammalia > Carnivora > Ursidae > Ailuropoda > Ailuropoda melanoleuca. Next base: position 103,699,995 of record NC_048224.1, read on the forward strand.
ATCATTAAATAATATATTGACTAAATTATAAAAGCTATCTACTTTTCTATAATAGCCATAAATAAAATAGCATCATTTAAATCTATTAATTCATTTTTCAGTTGAGGATTTTGTTTCATTTGTTTCTGATTCTAACATAGAAAACATGAGCTATAAAGGTAAATTGAGATTTACATTCTGATCTTTTTTAAACCAATTCAAAGTAAAAAAATATATAGAAAATCATCACATGGCTTCATTTTTTGTTTGTGAAATGTGCTATCCATTGATCCATGTTGTGTTTAACTGTTGAAAGAGATTAAAAGATATTCAGTGTATATATCATCCACATTCCCTAATCTAATACTTGAATTCACAATACTGTTATAAAGTATCTGTGGTATGATAGACAGCTAACTTTTTTGGATTCTAGTTCCAGATCATGAAAATATTTTGATCTTAATTAATTGTCCTATCTTAAAATGGCAATATTAAATATTAATTTTAACTTTCTTTTAACATTTTGAATAAGATTACACAGAATTTGGTCATTGACAATGTATGGATATATGTTATTCCCATTTCCTTAGATTAGAAGAAAGCATGTAATTGTCAAAAGAGCATACGCCCTTTAAGACTATTAAAATTAACATTGGTACTTTATTTACAACTTTGTGACCCCCACAAAAAAAGGCAGGGAGGATGTTCTTCACAGTATGTTGCTGATTTCTTAGTGTCTAGCAACCAAAACACACACACACACACACACACACACACACACACACACAAAATGGGTAAAAAGGGAACAGAGTTGGCTTCCTTTTTACTTCTACTATTTTCCAGTTGCACAGTAAGGTTGTATGATCAATAATTGCATGACCTAGTGATACAGCTTGAGTAAAACTATATTTTGTGGAAGAAAATCAACCAGAGCATTGTTAAGCATAAGGCTTTTATTCAGAATACTGCAACATAGGGTCACTCCAAATAAATGTTCTAATTTGGGAAAAAACATACACAAAACACACACACACACAGTATTTATAGGGCTTTACGTAGAGGTGTCAGTCTAAGTTCATTTAATTTCATGAATGGTTGGTCAGAAATGGTTTGCCAAAGAGGAAATATTTTTGCAGTTTAACAGTTGATTGGGTAATTTATGTTTAACAAAGGTGAGGGGAGTAGGGCAGTGGCCAGGACTAAGGTCAAGGACAAGAAAAGGCTGTGAAAAATCGGTGTAGGAACTAAGGTCATGCAAAAGCCATAGTGACTATAGTGTCATGTTCTCATACAGTCCTTATTTAGTGAGGAAATTGAGTCTCCTTTCATGTAGTAAGTTCTTGTGAAAAATATTGTCTTTCCTAATTTCTGTAGGGCATGAAGGTACACACTTCCACCATGAGGCAAAATAATTATTTAATCTATATCCATCCCCTATATTGAACAGTACGCCTCCCTACTTGTTCAATCACTTTTTTATCCTCTTGCTAATTTAAAACTTTTGCATCAGGGCTCTAGAAAACACTGTGACACTGTCGTATCTATGCTTGGAGGGACGTAAGGACCTTCTGACTTTTTTTTAATCTTCTAGTTTAATCTTCATTAAAACTAGAGAGGGAAGGATGATTTCCCTCCCTTCTCCATTTTTCCTTTTCTTTACCAATCTCCCCTATCTCATCCACAGTTCTGCTTACATAGGGCTCCCTGAAGTGATGGTTCTGTGGCTTCACTTGTGAAAAAGAGGCAGGAAACACCAATTCAAACTCTCCATATATTAAAGGAGCATCAAAGTCCAGTGGTGAAGATTTTTTCAGGAAAAACATAATGACTCAAAAAGTCTGTTAATAATCTCTTTAATAAACTGTGCTTACCATTGTTATTTTTTTTCAATCCTTCCATCTCAACTCACACATCACATATTCAGAAAATATCTGGATCCATTTCCTATCTCTCACAAAGATCAGGTTGTATCTCCTGATTATAAGCTTTCATAGTATTATATGCATCTCTTTCAAATCATATACTTATCACTATTCTGATTAATTTATTTGCTTAAAGTAGGTTTCCTTTATACATCGTGCAATTAATAATCAAAAGAGATGGGGCACCTGGGTGCCTCAGTAGGTTAAGTGTCTGCCTCTAGCTCGGGTCATGACCCGGGGTCCTGGGATGGAGCCCCACATCGGGCTCCCTGCTCAGCAGGGAGACTGCCTCTCCCTCTCCCTCTCTCTGCTCTTTCTCTCTCTCTCAAATAAATAAATACATCTTTAAGAAAAATAATCACAAGAGTCATCTTTACTACACTATTATTGCAGGAAGTGGTTTTTCTGGCACATAACCTATAAAAAATAAATATTTAGCATGAATAATTTTTTTACCTTTTTTTCCTTTTGCATTATATTTTCCAGGTGACAGAAAATTCATATTCCCTGTTTACAGATAACAAGTTCTCAAATATTTTACTGTTTTTATATATCTAATATTTAAAGGAATAACAAAGTTATAGCAGGATTTCACTTTTGTATATTTCTACTATATTTTTATTGCATTTTTTAATGCATTGAGCTTTTCTCTTTTAACTATACTTAGTCATTAAAAGTTAATATTACTTTGTTCTCGCCTTTAGAAACTTTTCCTAATTAGCCTTAAAACTGGAAAAAACAAGTTTAGCTCAAGTTTAGTATTATATTTATGATAATTTAGGTTATAATTTCTTTGACTTATGTTAGGGATACTTTTGTTGCTTTCTATTTTTGATACTGAATTGTACAAATTCTTTCTCACTTTAAGTTATAGTACTTTAAAGCCTTTTTAATTAGGGTTGAGTGCAATTTAAATGGACTTTCTTTTCATAGTTAAAACATTACTGAACTTGCACAGTGCTTAGCTGAATGTTTTTGCCCTTTGTTTTATGGTTGATGGTGTTGCTAACTTAGAAAATACCAATTCAAATTTATAAGGTTTTTAGAAAGGTTTTCAAGTTAGAAGTTAAAATGTAGTCTAAACTTAGGTGAAACTTTGGAGTTGCATCTGTTCTCTATAATAAAAAAATCACTATAAATTTATTAATATTAGAAATACCATTGAGTATCATTTGCATTTTAATTAAGAAACACAGATACTTATATGCAATCTTTATTTCACGGAATAAAAGCATTTATATATTTCAGGTATGTATTACAATGTATGTAAAATTAGCTATAGGGAATTGTTCAGGTAGGAATAAAAGCATGAATCCTCTCAACGTTATCATCATCACACCTGGTTCGATCTTTTTTTTTTTTATCATTGCTCATATATATAAATGTTATAAAACCTGTATGAGCTTGGATTAATATTTAGAATAGAGGAAAGAAGAAATTTTTAAATCAGTCTGGGATTATTGGGGAAATTTTCACTGAAGTGATATTTACTTTAAAGACTATCTCAAAGTGTTGTACAAATGAAATAAGATTACACATGCATAGGTTGGAGTACTGTACTTATCATACAGTAAGCATTCAATAAATATTGGCTATCCTTTACTTTTAATTAAATATAAAAATGCAGTAGTGGGCAAAGACATTTGCAAGGTAAGGATCTCAAAGGCGTTGTGAGGTAATCCTCTTATTTAGTGTATACTTCAGTCCCTCCAAATTGAAGGAAATCAGCATTCTCACAGGCCTCACTCATCCACTTACTACTTTCCTTGTCTCATTGAGCCTTGACATTTGTTTGTTTGCCAACAGTGTTTGGGTATTCGTTCTTTTCCTAAGTAGAATGAAAGCCCCAAAATGCCAGTAATTTATTTTGTCTGTTTATTTCACTGTAGAAGCCCCAGTGCCTGAAACTGTCTGGCACATGTTTGACATATTAGAATCACTCATCTTGTTTGACCTCTGGAAACTCCCATTAGAGAGCATCTGGGGGGCTCAGTAGGTTAAGTGTAAGACTCTTGGCTTTTGGCTCAGATCATGATCTGAGGGTCATGAGATCAAGCCCCGCATCTGGTTCTATGCTCAGTGTGGTATCTGCCTGAGATTCTCTCCCTCTCCTTCTGCCCCTGCCCCACTTGGGTCCTCTCTCTCTAAAATAAATAAAATCTAAAAAAAGAAAGAAAGAAAGAAAGAAAGAAAGAAAGAAAGAAAGAAAGAAAGAAAGAAAGAAAAAGAAAGAAAGAAGAAAGAAAGAAAGAAAGAAAGAAAGAAAGAAAGAAAGAAAAAAGGAAGGAAGAAAGAAAGGAAGGAAGAAAAGGGAAGGGAAGGAAAGGAAAGGGTTATTCCTTTAAGTAAGCANATATTGTTACCCTTATTTAATGGAAGAAGTAACTGAGGCAGCAAGAGGTTAAGTGACTTGTACAAGGTCACATAGGTAGTAATCAGTGAATTCACCAGAAGACTTTTCAAGATGAATTTCATCATGTTCACACTGAGGAATACTTGTAACATTAAAATGTTGTTCATGCAAGAAGAAAACCAGATTTGTATGGATGTATGGGGGAGGTGGGGAGAATGGTGATAAAAGAGGAAAAAAAAAAACTTTAGGGTCTTTTTGAGAAGGCCAATAGTATGATATAAATGTTTAGGAAAGTATGTAGGTTGACTTCTATTTCTTTAAATACAGTGGACTGACACTGCTCCTGAAAACAACTGAAACTCCTGGGTTAAAAAAAAATAAAATCAATTAGTTAATTAAATAAGTAAATCATCTTAAATGTAACCACGAGTTGGCAGGAAAGAAAAAACAACTGAAATGCATATAGGGATCTGACAGGGATTTTTCAAGCAATGATCATAAAAATGTCTCAACAAGAAATCACAAATACTCTTGGGGCACCTGGGTGGCGCAGTGGTTAAGCGTCTGCCTTCGGCTCAGGGCGTGATCCCGGTGTTATGGGATCGAGCCCCACATCAGGCTCTTCTGCTATGAGACTGCTTCTTCCTCTCCCGTTCCCCCTGCTTGTGTTCCCTCTCTCGCTGGCTGTCTTTATCCCTGTCAAATAAATAAATAAAATCTTTTTTTAAAAAAAAGAAAAAAATCACAAATACTCTTGAAACAGATAAAAAGAAAATGTCAACAAAGAAAAGCTATGAAAAAGAATCAAATGAAATTACAGAAGAGAAAAATAAAACTAAAATTTTAAAAATATATGCTGTTGAATAGGCTCACTAGTGGAGTAAAGATGATAGAGAATAGATGCAGTAAACTTAAGGGAACATCAGTAGAATTAATTCAGTTTGACAAATGGAGAAAAGAGAGTGAAAAAAAAAATGAAAAGGGACTCTAGGATATGTGGAACAATAGCAAAATATCCAGTATTTGTATCATCAGAGTTCCAGAGAAAGGAGTGAAAGAAGGTGGGGATAAAAGAGTATTTGAAAAAAATAATGGCTGAGAACTTCTCAAATTCAGAAAACTCCATAAACCTACAGATTACAAAATGGGAAAATGGCTTGAACAGACATTTTGCCAGAGAGTTTATACAGCTGGCAACATAAAAATATATTCAACATTATTAGGCAATAGGGAAATGTAAATTAAAACTGCAATGAGATATCATAACAGACTATCAAATGGCTAAAATTAAAGGGAAAAAAATGGTGATACCAAATGCTGCAGAGAACATAGAAAAACTGAATCAGTCATACATTGCTGGTGGAAATGCATCAGCCACTTTGGAAAAGAGTTTTAAAATTTCTTATAAAGAAAATAGGCTTGCTGACCTGTGGCCTTAGACTGGGTTTATTCTCTTGAGGGTCCACGTAGAAACAGACCAGAGAGAGGGAGAAATAGAGTCAGGATATTTATTCCTACAGATTTCTTATTTCAGGTTCTTAGGTACGTATCCAAGTTTCTTGTCATATGATACTCTCCACATAAGCGTCTCTCTCTCTCTCATTCTTCTTCTTTCTCTCTCCTCCCAGCTCTGTTTTGATAATCACATTCTCCCTTGCCCCTCCATGACCAGCTGCAGTGATGATGGCTCCCTGTTACCACATCTGTCATGTGCCCATCTCTCCTACCATTTTGACTTTGTATTGTTAATACCATGCCTAACACATAGGCTGGCACATAGAGGCATTTCATAATGGAAAAATAAAACCATTCTGAAAACCGTCTCTATTAGTAAATAAAATTATGTTAAAACAAAATGATAACAATTGCCATAGTACATACTTTAAAATGTAAGGGAAAATTAAACTTTTAGAGCTATTCTAGCCATGTGAATACACCCTGAAGGGAATCTGGTTTGGAAATTTGTCTTAAGAGGAATAAATCTGATTCTAGGAAATATTTGTATATAACACTATTTTACAATAATATTTCTAATATCCTGTAAATTAGAAACCATCTAAATATCCATATAGCTTGGACTATTTTTGTTAGTTATTTGTATCCATATGATAAAATACCGGGTAAGCTTGTAGAAGAGTCCCAGAGCCAGTACTCAATTATCATAGTTTCTTTGGGCAGCTTATTTTATATTCCTGAATTCTAAGGATAAAACATTATAGTTTCACACAGAGTGTTTGTAAGGATTAAATAACTTATTGCACATTAAAGATTTCACACAAATGCTAGCACATGGGAAGCAAACAGTAAACGTTTGACATTATTACTCCTCTTTCTCCATTAAAGAGTGGCTTTAGAATATTGATTTTTAATCAAGGATTCATATGAGAATCAACTATTAAATTTTCTCTGATAAAATATTCTTGGAACCCAACCTGGGGACCTCTGATTCAGTAGATATTATGTGGAGGTCAAGGCATATTGTGTTGTCTAATCTCCACAGAATAAACTAATGCCTATTCCTTCACAAGATTTGTTTTCTTACTGAGGAAATGCTTAGAATATATTGTGAAGTAAATATAAGCAATTATAACTTAATTATCTGATTGCATTTTAGTTGTGTGGATTTCTTGATAAACACTAAAAATTGAAAACTCATGCCAATGACACAAAAGGGATTTATAATATAATAAATCCCTAAAATCAGGGAAAAAATATTACTTATGGGCTTTTATAGATTTGGGCAATATTTTGTTATAAGTGAATCCCAAATAGAAAAGAGTTTCTTAATAATTCAAAACAAAACAAAACACAACAAAACAAGCAACACTAGCAAATATTCTGAGAATTATTTTTCTGTAATAACGTGTATAGGTTCAAATAATCTCTAATAGTGAATTTCCAAAGGGAATTTGGAAGTTCATTATGACAGAAATTCCTAGAGCTAGCAAAAAAAAATACAATCTCAGTTCTGCAATAATGCCATGATAATATTACGCTCATTCTGAAGTCTCTGCTATTTTGAATTTAAATCTGGTTTGTTTTGAATATTCCTTTATCTGGTATGTCAGCAGGTTTTTTCTAAAGAGAAAATTGATCCCAGTATACAGATTTATCAATTAGAAAAACTGAAACTTTGAAGCTGTTCAATTTAATTCATCCGAACAAATACCCTATGATGGCGTTTGTGAAATTAACAAAGTAGTGGTGGTATCAGAACAACCCAAAGAAAAGTGAAACATTCTGCCACTCAGTATAAGCAGTTTCCCTTTTCTCAAAAAATTTTTGCATTGATTTTTCTCCTTAAGTTTTCAATTACTTTTTAGTTTTGCACTTATTAGTGAGCTCATTTACTTAAGTAATATGCATTTAGTGCCTATTATGTATGAAAAGTCAACCGGATAAAAAGAAGAAAGGGACATAGATCCTTTCTTCAAGTCAATAACATTCTTCCAGGGGAAAACAAAATGTATGAAAATGTGTGTTTTCAAACAAACAATAAAGAGCAATAATATTTGTAGGTTCTAGTCCTCACCCCAAAATACATATCTTTTTTTTGCTGAGAGGAATGACAGATATAGAGAAAGAACAAAAGATACTGAGAGACCCAAATGAGAGACTGTATTCTCACAGATGGGGGCCAGGAGAAGTGTAATTGCTTCTTGGGGGGAATATCAATCCAGAAGGGTGAACACAGTGACTGGTGTGTAAGGATGATACTTGAGGAGGAAGTATCTATTGGGGATTTTATAGGTTCTTTTTTGTTTGTTTGTTTTAATTTGGTTTTGTTTTCATATGTGAGTTAAACCTTCTTAGTCATACTATAAACCTTTAGTAAAATACATATGGCTCCCAAATTACTTGTGGAGAATAATTCATCATTTTTGTCTTCAGTAGAGGTTACGTTTATTACAGATTTAAAGATACTAAAAGGAAATACAAGACAAAATTAAATCTAAGATTACCAGACTAGATCCCTGCTTTATTCTCAGCTTTATTCTGCGTAGCCATAGGCAGCTCTCCCTCTCAACCAAAACATTGCCTTGTGCCCTTACTAAGGCCCAGAGCAGAGACCTTTGCCCCAAAGAGAACAGGCAATTTTTTTCATCTCGTTACTCCCAGATACAATATATGCAGTCCTAATATTTACTAACATATTAAATTATTCTGGGAATGATTTATAGAAAAAGAAATCAATTAATTTTTGGAAACCTCATCCTTATTGGATTGAAATTTAGACATACAACTATGGCAAGCAATTAGAAACATATTAAACATTTCTTTAAAAAAAAAAGATTTATTTGACAGCAAGAGAGAGAGTGAGTGGGGGGGGGAGAGAGAGGGAGAGGAAAAGGAGCTCAAGCAGACGCCGCACTGAGTGTGGAGCCCAATAAGGAGCTTGATCCCATGACCCCAAGATCATGACTTGAGCTGAAATCAAGAGTGGGAGGCTTAATTGACTGAGGCATCCAGGTGCCCCTGGTTTGTTGTTGTTGTTGTTTTTAAATATGGCCTATTTAATCTTATCCATGATCACCTTGTTTTGTTTTATGTAGTCCTAAAAACTGTAATTGAATGAAGTGATTTTTTATGAATATTTTATCCATAAAGCAATAAAGACAATAGATAAGCCCTCAAATCTGTTTGATAGACTTATTTGCTAACCTAACATTCGTTAGCATGATTGGAAGAAAACCATAATGTATTTATTAATTCTGAAATTTTAGGTAGGAATGGAAAGACATATGTGGACAGATAATGTTTTATTACTTCAACCTTAAGTGTGTATCTTTAGAATAAAACATATGACAGGGAAAATAAATAACTGCTTTTAAGGAAAATAATTACGTGAAGTTCTACCAGAAAATGTTTTACTGCCTTCTCTCCATGCTGTAGACACAAGTTGCAGAAGAGTTCAATGAGGTGTTGGTAATTAGTTATCCAGGATTTTTAAGTCTGTGCTTCATTCCTTTTGGATTTGTGCATGAGTTTGGAGTTTCAACTTGGGACCTGGTATTACACTCTTACCATAGATTTTCCAAAATCGAAAAAAAATGTTGAAAAGAACCTACTTAAGCTTAAATCCTAGACATAAAAAAGGCCAGAGCATATGTGTTTATATTGGAATAGGTCAGACTACAGACTGTATAAATATCTGACCTAAACAGTTAAGCCTTCTTATAGAACACAAGTTTCGTTTATTGGATTGATTGATTGATTGATTATAAAAAAAGCAAGAACTCAAAGAAATAAAATTGCATATTTTTTAGCTAGAATGTGGAAGCTAACAGCAATCACAGCACAACATCTCCTTTACCATTACACAATTGATAGGAAGTGACATAGTGGGAGATAAGGATCTTTTGGATGTGGAGTGCAGGAGAAAACAGTGTCAAAGATTTGAAGAGGTTGTGGTATGAGTTGTAAACAATATAAAAGAAACGGAATCTGTTGTGGAGAAATCTAGAGTTTACTTTCTAACATATTTAGTTTAAAGTCCAAGGGAAGATGTCAAATTATGAGTGGGATGTATGAGTCTGAAGGCCAAAGGAGAATTTTTTTGGAGATGTAAATTTCTGATTTTTTGGTGGATGACTGCTGTTTGAAACTCTTAAACTTACGTGTTTCTTCTAGGGAGGAAATAAAGTGTGGAGAAAAAAGGGGAGAAATCTTTGGGTAGAAACTTGAGAAATTTCCATCATTTCATGGATGGAAAAAAATGAATTTAAACATGTGAATGAAACTATAAAAAGGGGAGTACTATGTCATAAAAAATCACAACAGGAGAAGTATTTGGAAGTGATCAAAATGGTTGAATCTTGATAGGAGGTAGAGTTAACAGAAGCTTTCAAATTCCATTAGCCTAGTACTTAGGTATCATTTATTATCTTGGTGGGAATGGAAGTTGCTAGTGTCATAGGAGCAAAAGACAGATAATAGGTTAAAGAGAGGGTTGGATATGAGAAAATGGGGGTATGTCACTGACCATTTTAGACATATAGCTATGAAAGGGATGAAAGGAATGATATATATCCAGTGGAGGATATAGGATCAAGGTAAGGTTTGTGTTTTTTTGTTTGTTTTTAATTGTGCGTAGTTTTCTTTTTATGAACATACTTGAACATATTACTAATCCAATAGGAAAAAAATCCAATTATTAGGGTTCATTAAAAAGGAAGAGAAAAAAGGGAAAAATCTAGAGTATGACAATCTGAAGAAGGTAGAAAAAATGAAATTCAAATCATGGGCAGAGGGATTAGGTTTATATTGGAGGAGCATATTTCCATTCTAATAGGAAGGAAGGCAATTAGAATGGTTTCAGGGAAAATCTACTACAAATTCAGCCCCACGAAGGTTCCTGAGCCAATTATGAGTGATAGAGGAAGGATGGCTATAAACCAGAAAAAGCTTCAACATGGCATCTGTCAACATAGGAGCCTTCTAGAATATTGCCTCTTTCTTTTTCTTCCTTTCTACCTTCCCTTTTCCTTCTTTCATGTTAATTTCAAATATAGTGTTTGAAAAATGACTTATCTTGAAATTTTCTTTTAAAGATATGCCCCATCTTTCTATCTGCACTTCCAAGCTAAACACGAAATTCATGGATCACTGTTTAAATGTTTAGTTTTATCCCCTATAATTGACCTACATTGATACGAATGATCCATAAGTCTTTATGTCAGTATCATGAACTTCAGTACCTTTCCATCCAGTTTAGAAATTCCAGAGACATCTTCCAAAAACATAAAACTCACTGCTTTCCTAATAGCTCCAAAAATGACTAATTGAATAAAGATTAATAATGCACTAATAGCATGCAACAATTAGTGAGATGTTTCAGAAACGACCCTGAATTCTGGAGCCAGACTGTCTGGGTTTTAATCCAAAATCATTACGCAGAACTATATAATATTGGCAGTCTGTTTATCGTCTTCATGCCTCAGTTTTTTTCATCTATAAAGTGGGAAAATAATAGTATTTACCTGACCAAAACAGCCTTAACATTACCCTCAGCTTGACCTAACTTTAGACAGGTTTGTTGCTGACAATAGGCCCCTGATCTTTCTTGTCACTAGAGCGTTTACTTTAGAAAATTTGTAATTGTGAACTTTTTCTTTGTCCCTTTCAGATGTAGATCTCCCAACTTCTTGCCAGTTTTACAACCTAGAAATATCTTTTTCAGGGTCCTGGGCGCCACCTCTTTGAAATGTAATCAGCAGTGGAAATGGTGCCCCCCCCCCCAGTCTCTATGGAACAGTGGGATCTAAACTTCAGTAAATGTCAATTAGCAAACACAGATAACTTTAAACAATAGGGATCAACCTCCTTATTGATATTCTTCAGTCCTTTTCCACTCATCCCAGTGCTTAAAAACTCTCTTGCCTTTAGTTTTAGCTGAGTTGAGCTCAATCTCTCTCCCCTATTGCAAGAGTCTTGAATAAAGTCTTCTTTGTTTAACTTGCCCTGTGCAATTTTTATTTAATATATTTTAGAGGATTATTATGAAAACTGTATGTTAATATATGTATACTATTTAAAACACTGCCTGACATGTGGTGCCATGTAAGATTTACTTATTTTTGTGCTTACCTTAATTATTGTAATGCTAACCTTAATTATTAGCTAACTTCTCCATCATTCTTTCTCTAAGCGTATCTGACACTACGTTGAATTAAATTTCTTATTGTTCCCTAAATAGGGCCAGCTCATTTGTGTATTTGTGTGTGTGTGTGTGTGTGTATATATATATATATATATATATATTATATATATATATATATATGCATATATGTTTTGTTTGTTTAACAATTGCCTGGCATTCTTCTGTTCTCACTGCAAGGCTCAAATCTGTTAGCACCAGCTTTAGGAAACCTTACTTGCCTTCTCAAGGCATTGTTAGTTATATGCTACTTTATGTTCAGTCAAGTCTCCTTCCCTCACTAAGCTATAAATCCCTTGTAGGTAGGTAAAATATTGTATTAGCAGAATATTTGACACATTAAAGGATTTGTTGTGTTCATGAGCACGGGTTATTTTCAAATTGTTATGTTATTAAATGCAGAGTAATGGTTTGTTTCAGTGAGCGTTGATAAGCAACTAGTGAGCAGTGTTTTCTTCCTTGCTTTCATTCACATAGGCATCTGCTTTTTTCCGTTTCATTCTTTAGTTGAACTGCTCTTTTTATTGCTATTTCCAGTCTAAAATTTTAGTAATAACAGCTTTAGCAATATTACCACATTAGGCTGTAAGAATCCTAATGCTGCACAGACATTTGAAGGACACTATTTTTCTCTTGTGGCTAACGTTTTTGAAAGATTTAGGGGAAAAAAAATTCACAAAAGTTCATTGCCACAGGCAGTTTCTTATTGTATGAATTCCTTGGACATTGAAAGGTACAAGCATTGCTGCTATTGGTTTTAATGTGATGTATTTGGCAGAAGGAAAGGGATGTGGATAAAGAGTAGAGTTCAGAACCTACCTTGTGAAACTCTGCTAAGAAAGGTAGTCTCAAATCCCTTGACTACATTATCTTGTAAATTTGCTAGGATTTGTTAGGTTGTAGGTGGAAAGATCTTCCTTCAGTGACCAAAAAACCAAAACAAAACAAAGCCCTGCAATATAGGAGGTTCCTGTTTCTCAGGGGTAGGGAGGAATTGCCATGTAAAAATTAGCTACAGGGCAGCGATCTCAAGAATAGGTAGAGTTATAGGGTCAGAGTCTAGTGCCAGCTTACCACATACTAGCTATAGGAACCAGGCAGATCATGTTTTAGAGTTTTAATTTCTAGCATCTGTAAAATGAATTATAAAATATAATACATTTAGAGTCATCCAGGGAGGAAACACAGAATCATGTGTTTGGAATAATACTTGGCATATTATAGACATATATTCTCTCTCTAATATTTAGGTTAAAAAATAAAATTTATATTTGCCTCTTCTATTTTCAGTTCTCCTCTCAACTTCTTGCAACGTATTTCTTCCTTTTAAGCTAATTTTTAAATAACATTAGTATACCATTTAATTAATCACACCAGCGGTATTTTCTTGGTTTTTATCTTATATTACTTTGTTATTAGTAATGTCACCATTGTCATATATGAAGTTTCCATGTACAGTTGGAGCTTTATATTTTGCTCTGCTAGCCTAGTCTTGTGCAAATAGCAAACTGTTCTATTTACAATGGAAAATAACTTCTGATCTATCATGTAACAAATCCTCATAATGTGCTGTTCTTCATAAAAAATGTCTTGTTGCCTCTTGGCGATCTATATTTCTGGGTGTGTTTTGGTATTAGTTGCCAAATTTCACTGAAATTAAAAAAAACTTGGAATTTTTGTTGGAATTGCATTTTCTAAATTGACTAATTTGAGAAAATTGATATCTCTATGCAATTCAGTGTTCTTAAGCAATAATATTTTAGATATCCTTTTATTTCATTAGATTTTTATTTTTTTAAAGATTTTATTTGCTTATTTTACAGAGAGAAAGAGCACAAGAAGTGGGAGAGGGGCAAATGGGCAGGGACAAGCAGACTTGCACTGATCAGGGAGCCCAATGCAGAGCTGTCTCATGACCCTGAGATCATGACCCTGGGCTGAAACCAAGAGTCAGGCCACTTATACAACTGCGCCACCTAGGCACCCTTCATTAGATTTTTAAAAGCCTCTTAGTAAATTCGTTTGATGATAGAAAATATTATTTGAATGCGGACAACTTTTCTTCTTTTCTTTTCAATCATTATATGTATAAATAAATATATATATATAAATTTTGTTCATCTTATTCCTAATTTTAAGAGAATGAGATGTCTAAATATAAAACACTATATAACATCTTGATCTGTTTGAAATGCATATGACTCTCTAAAGCAAATATATATATATATATATATATATATATATAAAACATTGTCTTGTAGGGTTTTTGTTCTTGTATGTAATTTTCCTATATATACCTAAAACAAACAAACAATCAAAAAGAAGGGTAGGTGGGGGCATACATGAACTTGAATAATTACAAGGTATCTGAAGTTTATGAGAAAAGGCATAAAATCAAACCAAATTAATTGCGAAAATGATATACCTTGTATATTTTAACTGCTAGAGAAACCACTAAAGTAATGCAAAGAAGTATAGCAAATAGATAAAATGGAATTCTAAAGGCAAAATTCAAATAATAGAAAAGAATGAAGGAACAGGCAAAGGAACCAAATAAAATGGAGGAAGAAATAGAAAACAAAAAAAGTGGTAGACAAATTTAATCATCACTTAGTTTCTTAAATGAAAATGAATTCTCTTCTCCAGTTAAAAGACAGAATGGTTATAGAAGACTCAACTACATGCTATCGACCAAAGACAGTCTTTTAAAAATGGGAGAGGTATAAAGTAAATGAATGGAAAAAAGATAATGCCATGCAAATAGTAATTTGGAAGACTAAATCCAACAAATGTGGGATACAGTTTTATCCAGTACACCAATATTGACCATGTGCTATACCGAAAAACTAATCTCAAGAAATTTAAAAGCATATAATCTATATGCATATAGAAAATCTGTGAGTCAAAGAAGAAATTCAAACGAAAACTTCTGGTAGTTAATTTTATGTGGCAAATTGACCAGACCAAGTGTCCAGATTTGATCAAACAGAAACTCCAGGAGGACAGAGGATTAGGACCACAGTCTACAGATTGTTAGCACAAATAAAATTTAAAAGAAGGCTTAATTCTCTTTATTAAATATAATGGAAGAGACTTCCCCCCCTCCCTTTTTCATAGCACATTTACCTTAGAAATGGTAATCATTAAGTACTTGCTCCTCTCTTTGAAGTATATATCAATTCTTTCAAAACCAGATAGGCCTTTTTTGGTTTTATTACCCAGGAATGCCTTCTTTAGGAATCAGGGACCATCTAATTGAAATGTAAACATTAAGGAAGATAACACCCCTATCTCCCAGTCTCTGTGAGAGGATAGGAGCTTAATTTCAGTGGGCATCTTTGCACTGAGTTGCAGAACTACCCCCTGTGGTAAAGATATGAGAAGTTTGTTTTTCCTCTGGACAAAGCCAATTACTTAACACAGATGGTAGCCTCAATACCAGATGTATCTAGGATGAACTGTGTGTGACAAATGGTGCTGTCAAGTCCTCTTTCTTGAGGACTAGTCATTGTTTATCTCAAGACAACTATGTAATGAGTTGTATCTGTTTAGCTATATTAAAGGGGAGATTTCTTTTTATCTTTGCACTCTCTTAGCAGATTGCCTGTGATTTGCGTCAAATTCTGGCTTAAATGCTTATAAGATAATAAAATAGTTTTCTTTCTCTGCTACGTTTGTACAGAGGTTTCCTGGGTGAAAGAAGATTTTGTTTTTAATTATATTTCCCCCACACTTTCAAGACATAATTTCACCAAATACACGTGAACAGCTCTAAGATACTGGCTAGCAGTGTGAGGGAGCAAGGATTTTCAGTTTGCACCACTGACGTAGACACAGGCTGATTCTGCTACAATCTCAGACACTACTGCTTCTGACAGAAAGATGCCTCTCCCTGTACCTCACCACAGTTCCCAGGGGGAAGTTCTTAAACACCTTTCTTGCGACTATTCTCCACATACACTGAACAGGTGCATCTGACGGGGGCAAATGTCAGTTACATTTCTGAATGTGAAGCCTCAAGGAAACTTGGACGAGCGTGTTTTCACTTCCTAACTTGAGGAAGCAGAACAAAATGTGACAAATTAAAGGTGATGATTTTCCAAAAAACATACAGTGACCATTAATGTTCACTACTTGGCTCCAAAATAAGACATCTATCATTTTTTTGCACTTTAATTTCCAAATAAATATATACCAAGCAATACCAACAAGCAATAATACCAACAAAATAACTACAACAGCAACAGCAAAAAATGAACCAGGCTTAAAATATAATTAATATATATCTGCAAATTAAATTGAAAATTTAATGCCGCCCTTGGACTACTCTTCCTATCCTTACTGACAGGGAAATGGCAACAAGTAAAACAACCTTCGGGGTCATGTGCTGGAGTGGAATGGCCACCCTATCAACCCTGGACTACTTTCCTTGGTAGTTATGGGCAAGAGAAATCAGCTTTGACTTTTTGAAGAGCCATTATAGTTTGGATTCTTTTTGTTGCCACAGCATAGTCCATACCCTAATGGTAGTTTGGCTATAACCAAAATCCTAAAATGTGCAGCGTTTAATTAGTATTGAAACAACTTGTGACAAAGAAGCAGGTATTGCAGGCTGAAAAGATAGTAAATAAAAGTGGAAACTTTGCAATTTAGAATTAAGCCCAGAAAGTGTCTTTGAGTATTAATACTTTCACATGAGTGGTTGAAAGCAATTAAGTCCAGAGCTTAATGGATTTTGAGGAAATTGCATTGCCAAAGAAAGCACAAGCCAAGAGAAGCCTGGGATTGTTTAGTTCTTGAAGTAAACCATAGTGCCCTTAATCTACAGCAGCAGGAGTGGGATGAAAATGCTGTGAATCCCCAGAAAAGCATACTTCCTAACATCCCCTTTAGATATGATCATGAAGGATAATAGATTAGGAAGACTCAAAGGGAGGGCAAATGATAAGATAAACATAGGAGTTATTATAAAGCAGCCCCATGAGCAGCCCCAAATGGGCCACCAAGGTATATTCCACTGCCAATCAATTCCACTCTTAGACCTAGTCACAGAAGGGCATTGCCTTGGAGCCGTGGGGTTCAGAAGCCCCATGTATCTCAAAATACACAGATCAGAAAAGTGCCAAAGAATGCATGGGTACCCATATAACTCAAGGTGCTGCACTTAAGTAAACCATACTGCACCAAAATACTTTGGATTTTTGTGGGTGGTACTGTTGCTAGAGGACACCGATTCTGAGAGCAGAGAGGAGGTGAGGAGTGAAAGCACATAAGTTAAAGGAAACCAAATTAAGGTTATTTTTATATTTTTTCAGACAGAAGGAATTCAAGGGACTTTATAACATGTAATATCTGGGTGGTGCCTAGTTTTCAGTTTCTTGCTTCTTTGTGCATTCTACTGCATGTTCCTGGAAATGCTTTCAAATTAGGAGGTATTTCCAACAGGTTTACATGTTAGCTATGGTACATTTTACAGTATTAAAAAATTCATATTATTTCAATTTATATTTATATAAATTGAATTGAATTGAATGTGCACACATACGTGTGTGTGTGTATTATACCTATGAAATGTAATACTATTTTGTTTTTATTTTGAAACTTAATGGACAATAAAAACACAGAGCACATAGCTTTGTATAAATGCAAGAAGACATGGTCTCAAATGCGCTGATAGTAGTTGACATTGGTTTGGGCTAAATCAAAGAATAAATATTATATTTTCTGGATCTATCCCAAATTGAACATCTNCAATAAAAACACAGAGCACATAGCTTTGTATAAATGCAAGAAGACATGGTCTCAAATGCGCTGATAGCAGTTGACATTGGTTTGGGCTAAATCAAAGAATAAATATTATATTTTCTGGATCTATCCCAAATTGAACATCTTGCTGATTGAACATCAATTGCATTTGATATTAAAGTTATTCAAGAACAAATTTTGGAAATGCCAACTAAATGCAATTGAAAGAATTAGGTTTAATTTAGACCACTTGAAAATTTATATAAGATACAAGAGGAAACCAAAATAACAAAACACTCTTATATAAAGAGGACACTGTGGCCACTGGCAGATATAAAAATTAATTTTGGATATGCTCTTCAGTTATTCAACATGAACTGTTGATTATTATAACTATTATTAGCAAAACCTTATAAAAATACATCCAGGCTTGCCTATTTTATTTTTATTTATTTATTTTTTTAAGATTTTATTTATTTATTTGACAGAGACAGCCAGTGAGAGAGGAAACACAAGTGGGGGGAGTGGGAGAGGAAGAAGCAGGCTCCTAGTGAAGGAGCCTGATGTGGGGCTCGATCCCAGAACGCTGGGATCATGCCCTGAGCCGAAGCCAGATGCTTAACGACTGCGCCACCCAGGCGCCCCAAGGCTTGCCTACTTTAAAATACTCTAACAATTTAGAAAAAAATGGCATATGTAAATTGAAAGACAGTGGATGTTAAATATGCAATGAAAGAAATATCTCAATAAAATATAGGGAACTTAGAACAAGGAAATGATGTGTGTTAAGTGGAGTTCGTACACAAGTAAACTACAAATTAAATTCTATGAAGATTATTTGTATGGCCACTATAGTTTACAACATAGTCTTAATTGAAGAGAGTATTTAACAGATTAAACAATGCATTACTATTCCCATTTTTAAAATAATATGCCAGTAGTGAACATTTTGAAAGAAAAGGAATATAAAAAAATATTGTTTGGCTCTGGATGCTTATTTAAAATTATAAAAATGATCAGGATGTAACTAATAATAATTTATATGATAGACTCAGAATTTCTGAAAAGTTTTCTATAATGATGAGAAAAAAATGTAAATATTTGGAAAATCCATGGTTGATTTCAGATTCAAATATTGCTCTATTAGTTTTATTAATATTTCATTGGCTCCTGACTCAGTAGAGGGAATTTATTTCCAAATTACATTTAATAATAATAAAAAACTGACCAACTATAATGATTTAAGAATAGCTGTCTAACAAAGCATAGTGTCAAGAGAACATAATTTATGATATTTGATTATTCATCTAACATTGATGGTTAATTAGCAGAACACTCAAACATATGCAGTAACATTTTTTAGTTTTTAAAACATTTTAAAATTTTACAAAGATGAAGTACCTGGATGGCTCAGTGAGTTAAGTGTCTGATTTTTTATCTCAGCTCAGGTCTTAACCTCAGAATGGTGAGTTCAAGCCCTGTGTTGGACTCCGTAAAGCTATAGATTTGCATTTTTAAAAATTTTGTTGTTAAAAAGGTATAGTTTTTCAAGTCAGAGCCACAAAACATATTTTACTTAATAACATTATATATAACTTTTAGATAATTAGATATATTGTAGGTGGTCGTCCTTTTGCACACTTGTCCCAAATCCCCCAAATTTTAAGTGCACTTACGTCATTTCAAGTAGTATTCAAAATTCTTGACCTTACAGCTGTTGTGAATGCCTGACTGTTGTGTGTCTAAATGCTTTGTGTTGTCTCCCTTACGAAAGGAATGAGTGTGCTCAAATTGGGGGAGACATGGAATATGGTGGGAACTGTTAACAGCTTCCCAGTATCCATAGTTGATTTCTTTCTATTAGAATAGAATCCCTCATGTTTTCTCTGCTCATGAGCGCTCAGCCAGAGTCTCATTCTCTTGGACCACTGGCTAAATATGATCCACGTATAAGCAAATGAATGCAACAGTCTTCTTAAAGACTATTGTCCTAGACTTTATTCCTCTCTTCCTTATTATAGATAAATATTTGAGTGAAATGCTGAGATACGGTGATGTCTAGAGAAACTACCGAATCCTTGTGATGAGGATGATGGAGCTGCCCTAACAGCCATGGACTGCTTTCCTCTAAGTTAAGGGTGAAGAAACTATAGTCTACAGACTGTTTTTGTAAATGAGATGTTACTGGAACACAGCCATGATCATTCATTTCTTTGTCTACTGCTACTTTTAAGCTACAACAGCAGAATTGAGTAGCAATAACAGAGACCATCTGGCCTTTATAGAAAAAACTTCTCTGGTTTCTGCACTACATTATTCAGTATAAAGATATACATTGTATACAAACCATTATATCTTGGGTATCTTTGTCTAACAGATTAACGTTTATCCAAACTAATGCAATCACTGCAACTGAAAAAGAAATTCTTAACTGAAAGTATCTAAGGGAACAGTTTTCCCCAGAAAAGCACAGAAATGAAAGATAACTGAATTCAAGTTTTAAACTAATCCATGAAGGCAAGAGTGTGGATCCATGAAGGCTACTGTACAATAGGTGTCAGTTTTTGCCCCAAAATGACATTTAATAGCTGTTCTAATGCTGGATACTATCACAGTGAGAAAATGTTCTCATGGAATTTAAGTTTACTCAGTTCAATGAAAATGAAAGCCTATTGAATTCAAGTTTTGAAATACTCCAAGAATGGAATATTGCCAAATGTGGAAGCTAAGTCAATGCATAATTAATTAATTCAATTAATTAATAAACAAATACATACCAGTAGCAACAACGTATGATTAGTAATTATTATTCTACCATTAGTTTAAGAAACTGTATAATACAAACCTTTTAAGGAAAAAGGAACTTACTGTAGGTTACTTAAGGGAATTTCTATCTAATGGTTTTTGTGAATTGTATGACAGAAGGGATATCTCTCACTAATAGTTTTTGTTATGCTCAAAATTATAGTTTCTATTATATGACTTATATGATTTAAAAGCCTTACTGAGTGCTTAACTCTCCAGTTTCCAATCCAACTACAAATATTTCTGTAAAATAAATATACTCATGCTAATTGAATCATAAATGCTAGTATCCATTGATTTGAGAAAGATTTAAATTCTTTTTAGAAACAACTGTTTGTTTAAAAAAATTGTGATCTATAAATGTTTATACCTCTTTCAATGCCTGTGTACTTCAGAAGAAAATTATCTTGACGTTTGTTAGGTTTGTTTGTTTTCTTTATCCAAATTAAACAGACCAGCGTCACACTGGTTGTAGCTGCGGCAATAGCTTCAGAGCACACAGTGGAAACTGCAGTAGGTGGTGGGGGGAGATTGAGGTGACACAGAGGATAGGGCATGGGCCTGTGGTAGGAGCAGCTCCTTGGGTGACTAAAGCATGACAACATCACTGTCCTGTTTCTGAAGCTCATCAGCACTAGGGACTAAGCAGACTCACAGAGTTTAATTTCTAGGAGAAAGATGATAATTTGAAGGAACTGACATTTGATTCAGTTTTGAGGAGGAAAGTCGAAAAAGAATGTGTCTTTTAGTCTGTTCATGGTGCTATTACAAAATGCCACAGACTGGGGGCCTAAGACAACAGAAATTTATTTCTCACAGTTTTGGAGTCTGGAAGTCTGAGATCCTCATGCCAGGTAGGGTGTCATGTAGGGCCATCCTCTGGATCACAAAGTTTTCCAGGTTTCCTCACATGGCTGAAAGGTCCAAAGAGGTCGGTGGGGTCTCTTTTATTATAACACTAATCACATTCCTGAGGGCGCCACCTTCATGACCTAATTACTTCTCACAGACTACCTACCTCCTAATACCATCAAAGAGGACATCAGGATTTCAGCTATGAATTTTGGGGATACACAAATGTTTAGATCATAGCAAGGTGCAAATTTGAAGACATGTTCCAGATGCAGTGTATTCTCCATTAACCCTGCAAATACAAGTCAAAAGACACACATGGACAGTAGTGTTTCACGGCAGCCAAAATAGCAGCAGGGGGATGCACTTACTGGCACTGAGGCTTAGATGAAGCCTGAACTGCTTGCTCATTCCAAACAGATGACATCATTCCAAAAAGCAAGAACTCCCTCAGAACAATTCTGCAACAAGTAGCTAATTGGAATCCTCAGGCATTTGTTACATGTATTTTAAAGAATTACATTTCTAAAAAGACTCAGAGACTGGCCTAGATACAATCAAATAGGCAGTCATTGGGAGTTCCTGCTTTGGGGAAAACTAAATCCATTGCAGAGTGATACAGGCAGCAGACAGTCAAAAAGTCAAAAGCTTCTGTAAGTTCTAGTAGAGATGTTATATCTTCCCATTCTTAGAAATAGCTTTTGAACTTAGATTTAATGGATACTTCAATGCATAAAAAAGCTTGATATATTACCTGACAAATATAGCATAGCTCGTATTACATGGTCATTTAAATCTCACCAATAAAAAATCTACTGCATTCTGTCACTGGTCCCTACAGCTGCTGCCATCCCTACCCGATTCATCTCTATCTCAGCCTCCCTGCCTGCTATAAATCTTCCTCCAGTTGTAAATTATCACTCCCAATTCACCTGGCTCTCTGCAGGATGAGGGGACCCAAAACCTACCTGTTGACAATTTCAATCAAAATGGTATCATCTGTAAGGGCTAGCAAAATATAACTCTAGGACTCCTCTGAAACTTTATCTTTAGGTTAACTTCTGCTAAAGTGTCCAATGCCTTTATGAGAAAATCATTTAATTTCTCACGTAAATTCCAAAAGGAAATTCTAAAAAATTAAGGAAAAAGGGGGCTCCTGGATGGCTCAGTCGGTTAAGCGTTTGCCTTTGGCTCAGGTCATGATCTCAGCGTCCTGGGATCAAGCCTCGCATTGGGCTCCTTGCTCAGTGGGGATTCTGCTTCCCCCTCTGCCCCTTCCCCTGATCATGCTCTTGCTCTCTCTCTCTCTAATAAATAAGTAAAATATTTTTAAAAATAAGGAAAAAGACCAAGTATAGTAATATGATTTTGAGATTATTGAGGAAAAAGGGGAGAACTTTTAAAAAGGTGAGAGGATTGCCAAGCTAAATAACTAGAGTCTGAATTTCAGTGACGGAGTTAAAGAGGGTGGTGCTTCTTCCACAGAGCCTTCATCAAGAGTTGAACTCCCAGATTATTTGATAAAATGTATTGCCTTTGTCTCCCATGATCAACACTAGAATTACAACAATGACTTCAGTGCTGAGTTTGATGAGCATAGGACCTTGCATGCCAGGGCAGGGACTGCAGCTAGATTTATTAAACTGGATGCACAAGGGAAACACCTTTCTCCAGTTCAACAGAGTATCAGATTGTTCATGAAGGAGTCTTACAAACACACCAAAGAACAAGCAGAATAGTCATAGTTATGATAAAGAGAACAGGGTGGCTCATATTAAAAGGCAAATAGATTAATTTGACAAATGTCGAGCAGGGTTATAAATAGCACTCTTCTTATATCAGAAGATGTGAATAATTGTAAGCTTATTTATTTAATATTAAAAAGAAGCAACAAACAAAATTAAACAGACAAGATTCATGTGTTTCAAGGTATTATTATACAAATGTGTTCCCAGAAGTAGCTTTTTATGTTTAAAAAATTTAAAAAAACAAAGTATCAACTGATACTAGTGTTATAGCTGAATAGTTGCCACAGAACATCACAGAAGTCATCTATATAAAATGAACAAAATAAGCTATACTGAGATAAACACTTTAGAGATTACTCAAAAAGGTTTCTAAGAAAATAGGTCAATTGAAAGTATTATATGTCACATCCACAAAACATGAATTCTTCACTAACAATTTAGTAGCGTAAGTTTATGTCAAGTAGGAATGCATCAATTTCCATTATATTCCTATATATAAGCATAAAGTTTTTCACATTTTCACTTTTATATTGAATTATAAAAAGATTGACAATATCCTGGGAGAATAAAAAAAGTAATTGATAATTTGAATTAGCTGTTAATGCAAGCATACAATGATCTAAAAACCTCAATTCTACCATCAGAAGCTTTGCATAATTTTTTTCTGTCTTTCTGGAACAATCCTTGCCTGTCTAATCCAAATTATTTTATCATTAATGTCTATTTCTTAGTTAAATCAAGTTTCTCAAGGTTGTATGTGCTTCCATTTTGTACACTCTTCATCGTGGTCTGTTCTATTCCACTGAAGCACCTTTACTTTTTAATTTCTGCAGATGACACTTCTCATTGAGGGATATGCCTATTATACTCAAAGCCTAAAAGTAATTTTTTTCTGTCTTTCTGGAACAATCCTTGCCTGTCTAATCCAAATTATTTTATCATTAATGTCTATTTCTTAGTTAAATCAAGTTTCTCAAGGTTGTATGTGCTTCCATTTTGTACACTCTTCATCGTGGTCTGTTCTATTCCACTGAAGCACCTTTACTTTTTAATTTCTGCAGATGACACTTCTCATTGAGGGATATGCCTATTATACTCAAAGCCTAA
The DNA here is from genome assembly GCF_002007445.2 of Ailuropoda melanoleuca. Classification (NCBI taxonomy): domain Eukaryota; kingdom Metazoa; phylum Chordata; class Mammalia; order Carnivora; family Ursidae; genus Ailuropoda; species Ailuropoda melanoleuca. Next base: position 103,724,163 of record NC_048224.1, read on the forward strand.
AAGTATGTGGTAAATCACAGGAATATTGCCCTTACGGAGGGCATGAATGAAAGTCATAATACTTTCTAGTTTACAATATTGAAAATTTCAGTGGTATGTAATTATAAATATATTTATATATGGTATATGTAATGGTATATAATTATATATATTTTTTATATATACACCACTTTTTATTTATTTATTTTTTTTTAAAGATTTTATTTATTTATTTATTTATTTGACAGAGATAGAGACAGCCAGCGAGAGAGGNTTCTATTCCACTGAAGCACCTTTACTTTTTAATTTCTGCAGATGACACTTCTCATTGAGGGATATGCCTATTATACTCAAAGCCTAAAAGTATGTGGTAAATCACAGGAATATTGCCCTTACGGAGGGCATGAATGAAAGTCATAATACTTTCTAGTTTACAATATTGAAAATTTCAGTGGTATGTAATTATAAATATATTTATATATGGTATATGTAATGGTATATAATTATATATATTTTTTATATATACACCACTTTTTATNAAAGGCAGACGCTCAACCGCTGTGCCACCCAGGCGCCCCTACTTTTTAAAGATCTACATTGCTTTGGCAAGATTTATTCCTGCTCCCTGCTTTGAAACTTTATGAGAGTCATTGAACCATTCTTTTAATAAAGGGAGCTTTGGAATTGGATATATTTTCTTAGGAAATATCTTTTTCCTACATTTAAGACATTTTGACCAATTTTTGAGAGCAGCACAAGAATCTTTTTCTTAACTACAAAAAGGGAAATAATGAGAAATATTAATCAAATAAGTTCATGCAGTAGGTTATTCTTGCATGATGCTGCATATTAGCATAGGGCTGTTTGTATAGCTAAGAAAACTAAGGATTATTAAATGACACAGTACTTGATGAAAATAGTTCAAAACATAGATTTTTTTTAAATGGAAAGCTAATATAAATAGATTAGAACAAGATGTCTTGCATACATGATATAGCTGTATTAAATGCATAGCAAAATAGCCTTGGGTGAAAATGAACTTCAGATTTTTCTGACTTTATGAGAGAAGAAACTGGGAAAAAAGTGTCATATATAATTTGTGGTTTTCAACTCCCTAAAAGTTGGAACAGAATTTACCTTTGACGTGGTCTTTATCTTTGTTCTAGGAGGGCGGGGAGAGCTCATTGGCTTTTATTAATGTAAAAATAAAACTAAAAAAAAAAACATTATTAATGAAAAGTTTGCCTGAAGAAGTTACTTATTCTGCATAAAATTTTAAAAGACTGTAATAATTATAGGTAGAGTTTCATCTTAAGTTGTATTTCTGAACATTTATTTTAAAATATGAATTAAAATGATGTTGTTCCTGTATTTATTTTTTTCCATAATTCAAACTGATTTTCACAAACCAAAAGCACAGATCCCTGAATGATTAAAGTGAGACCTGAAAGCCTTTTCTTTTATTTTTTACTGAAGAAGAGATGGAAAATGAACTAAAGTGAGCTGGAGGCAGCTGAAAGGAGACATTTACATCTCCCATGGCGGGTGCTATTTTAAATGAAGTAATCCAGACCTTGGCGCACACTGAAAGTGCTTTATAATGTTCTTGAGAAGAGTGTGAAACGACACTCTTCAGCGAAGAGGGAAAGATCTCTCCCATGCTGGGCACAGGATAGAAAATGAAGGATATTTTCATCTCCAAAAAGTAAACAAAGGATATCATGAGGGTGATCAATAGCACAGGCAGAAGCAGGGTGTCAGGATAAGAGTCTCAGAGCGCAGGAACTCTGCATTACCGTTTTGAGCTAAAACTTAAGGTCGTTTTCTAAAAAACTTTAGAAACATACAAAGAGTAACAATTTTCCAGTAATTAAGTGATGTGTTCCTGAGAATTTAAGATTTAAAAATCATATTGCAATGTGACCTCAGTTTACTTACAAAGCTAGTGACCAAGACATTCACGGTTGTGTTTCACACACTGTGCTTCATCTTGGCATTATCCCTTTTCATTATAGACTCACTTTGTTTTTCCACTTATGTTCCAGAAACGTTTTAGAAATTGAGGTCATTATTAGTGACTGAAATAAAAACAACCATGAGTTTCATAATGCCATAGGAAAATTCTATAAGAATCAGGATTGCCAGATAAAATACAGGATGCCTGATAAGAGATTTTTTGCTATTAGTATGTCTTCAAAAATGTTGCATGTGGTATACAGTACTTCAGTGAAAAATTATTTGGTCTTCATCTGAAATTAAAATTTAAATGGGAATCATGTATTTTTATTTGCTAAACCTGGCAACCCTAAAAAGAATGCCTAAGAAATACATTCCAGTTAGTGTAAGACATTTTCTCCCAAATGTTTTCACAATGTGACCTATGAAATATGAGGTATGTCCAGCATATGTTGACAAATGGGAGAGGGTGCTTATTCCAGGCTCCAAACACACCAGTCAGTGTGTCCAGGTGAATGAGTCTACTCTCAGGATCAGAATACATTGCAGAAGGAAAGATATCTGACTTGTCTTACATACAAATAAGACTTCTCTTGCATTCACAGATGTCAGTTCCTGAGAACTACTGTAGTCCTACACATTTTCAATTTTTTTTTCTCATCACCTCATAAGAAACATATTTTAATGAAGAGTGTTGAATTTTTGTGATCAGGTAGACTTAAGTTTTGAATTTTAGTTCTTCCAGGGATGCGTAGATGGCTCAGTCAGTGAATTTTAGTTCTTCCATCTACCAAGTCTGTGACATGGAAAAAATACATATAACCATATTGGTCTTTTCCCTTACCTGTAAAATATACATGAAATGGCCTAAAATAGGATTAGTGTCAAAATATATTAAAATCACTAGTGTAATACCTGATAAGTTACTCATAATTAAAAGGTATTTTCACTAAATACCATGAAATGGCTTTCTGTGTAGCTTCCTTTAAAGATTTTATGACAACAAAGAATGATTCCACTGCTGGTGTTGGGCAGTGACAATAAATTAGAACTCTCAGTTTAGATAAATGCATTTTTATGAATTTCCTGAAGAATATGGGTCCTCTAAAGTCTTCACTGAATTAAAGCAATTTTTCAGATCTAACTCTTTGGGTAATATATATATCACAATCTTCCTTGGAGTTACTGTTACTTAAGGCACTTTGTGATAATGACATTTACATTCACTAAGAGCTGGTTTAAGAACACCCCAGTGCTCCTTGCAATACGTGCCCTCTTTAAAGTTTTCAGGAAAAAATTAGAGTCCATTACTAAGAATGAGAGAAAAGCTATTAGATATGAAACTAGCAGTCTAGTGACTTAAAACAAAACAAAACAAAACAAAACAGTATTTGAAGGTGATAATTTCAGCGGCAACACTTTGCTTAAACTGTCAAATATTTCCTGCTACCTTTAACGAGAGATAACTGGGCTTTGTCCTTTTCTAAGTCTGATTCTCCATGTTGTCTGATGATTCTGAGTTTTATTCAATATCTTGCTAATAACTTTCTTTCCTACTTAAAACAAGGTTATACACTGTGTCTAACTCAGGACCACTGGGGGACATTTGTTGCAAATTTGAAGAAATTCCACTGTGACCATGCATGCATTTTTTGTATGGACAAGGGTAGCTTTGCAATATTGCTGAACATTGTGTAGTGAACAGAACTTATGGCAAAAAAACAAATTTGATACACAGTAAATTTCAGTGACATGTATTTAAATTTATGGATATTGACATTTAATAGCCCTTACTAATCTTTAGGATTCTATTAATGGGCCTTTCAGAAAGTACAATATTAGCAGTCAATGAAATGAATTTTCTTAGGAAAGAAAAATGACTTGTATTTTTTAGAATTCTTAGAACTTTTGTGGATCACCTAAGGATTGTTTAACAAAGTTTGTTAATTATTGCTTAAAAAATAACATGGAAGAATTAACATTTGATGAGTATCAGAGAAATTTAATTCTGTTGGCATTCACTTAAATTCCTGGGCCTCAATTTTATCATAAGTAAACAAACAAACAAACAAAAAGGGTGGGTGCTAGGAGGGACTATAATAAAACCTGCACTTCTTTCTAGGGATCTTTTCAAGCTATCAAATAAAAATATATTAAGATGAACATGTTTTAGAAACTATAGATATGTTATTTTTCTGGATTAGAGTGATGTGATTGCATATAGAAGCCTGGTCACAGGCAATGTCAGGATGATATAAATACATACCTTCAAGGGGAGTTGATCTGTGGCTCTCTATACCCCCCAAATTATATAGTGTTTGGAAAATAATCTTTCCACTTTTTATTTGAAAACTTTTTAAAATAGGTATGTTAAAGTTTTTAAGAAATCAGTAATAGTCTAATGGTTCTATGCACTAAAATTAAAGACTATTTTATATATAATCATAGTCAAAGACTTAAATTGTCACCATAGTAATTTCTGTGTATTCATAGGTTGTTTCGTTGGTTTCTGTCACGCTTACTAATGCCACATTTGCATTGAAAGCTGTGAATATTGGGAATTTGTTATATCTGACTTATATTCTCTGATTTCTTTAGTGGATAATATTATATATTAAAATAGCATGTATGAAATGATGCTGGCCCATGTGCTCACATGCTGCTTCTAATCACAAATACTCTGACAGCAAAATACATTATGCTTTTAAAAATAGAACTTCACCTATATGAGTAGAACATGATTCTTTTGCTCCTTTTATATGATTGTACATTTCTTGTATGATATACGTATCTAATTCCTTAGCTTTTGGCAGCAAAAATCTGAACATTAATATCTATCATAAATTGCAGAGTTATTTAGTGGATGCTGAAAGAACTGTTTACTTATACAGATTAAAGTGATTTCTTTGGCTTAATGTTTCTGAGTAAAACTCTTGTGTAAAAAAGAAAATGTTGTTGGGATGGTGACAACTACACCCATTGTTACTAAGGAACACAGTAGGGTAGATAAATTTCAAATGTGTTCAACAAACACATCTGAAAAACTTTCCTGGAATATTTTTAGTTCTAATTTTAAGAAAATCTAAGGATACATTTTAAGACTTCAGAATTTTCATTCATTAATGAATTGTCATCAAAACAATGAAAAGCTGTTTTTAAATAAGTAAGGGCACATTGTGTTTTGCTAAAAACAAACAAAGGGGGCACCTGGGTGGTTAAGCATCTGCCTTGGGCTCAGGTCATGATCTCCAGGTCCGGGGACTGAGCCCCACAACTCCCAGCTCAGGGGGGAGTCTGCTTCTCCCTCTGCCTCTCCCCCTGTTTGTGCTCTCTCTCTCTCTTTCTCAGATGAATAAATAAAATCTTTAAAAAAAATAAAAATAAAAACAAACAAAACACCTCCCCACCCCCAGCTCAAAACCACCAACACTAAAAAAAAAAAAAAAATGCAAATGTCTGATTTTCATTCTGTCCTCCTCTGATAGATGGCAGTGTAGCTCTGGAGTACTCACTGCCACCAACCCTTTATACATCCAGGTTGATTCTAAGTCATTTCAGTCATTAAATAGAGATGGTCCTCTTAGTGAGATCTCACACTGACCATTTTTCCCCCAATTTCAATAGCTAGGATCATTGCACTGGGGTTATGAAATGTTTCATTACCCACCATTAATGAATATCAATACCTTAAATATTACTGAGAATTATTGTAAACAATACATCACACACAATATACACCAGCATTTCTACCACACAGATCCTGAAATTATTGTTTCATGTGTTAAGCAGTGAATAAGTGGTAGGATTAAAAAAAAAATGAAGGCCATGATTTATATGTTTGTCTTTGGTATTTGGAAGTTCTGTTTTTTCTAGGGGAGAGCATCTAAGAAAAGTACCATATTGCCACAGGTGTAGTTTTAATAGTCAATAGATAATGTAAACATACTGAGAGATGGAGAAAGAATCCACTAGAAAAAAAAAACAAAACAAAACAGAGAAGAAAGGAGGTAAATGAGAGGAGGTAAATTCACTTAGAGTTAAGATACAAATTATTTTTTATTATTCTTTAAATTTAGTGAAAAATCAGATAAAGCTCAGCTAAGTTTTGAGGATTTATAGGGTGAAAAAGTTGTACATGGTATTTCCTGGAGTATGTAGGCCCAAATGAAGGGATGTATATTTCTGAAGAACTCCATAGAGAATGAGGGGAGTATCAATTTATTAGGGAAAAGCAGGAAAAACACTTCATATTGATATTTAGGGTGTCTGTAAGTATATTTATCTTAGTTGAATTTATCCATTTCACTGTATTGAAATCTTCTTTCCAAATTCTCCCAACTTTCCCTACCTAGAACTATTTTATTTTTTCCCCATGGTATGCATCACCTTCTAATACGAGATCTAATTTACTTATCATACTTATTATTTATTATCTATCTACTATGGCTAAAACATGAGCTCCAAGAAATAAGAATTTTGTTCTTTTGTTTACTAACATATCTGAAATTTTGAGAAGAGTGCCTGCCACATAGAAGACATTCATATTGAATAAATTAATGGTTTCCAAAAACTGGTTTTTAAAAAATTTTTAGATGTATTAAATTGAAAAAAGTTTATATTTCTTAAATTAGATACAGTAATTAGAAGTGCTCTGTGAATATAATTTAATTCAAAAACATTTTTAAGCACACTGTTAAGCACTTTTAATTATTTTTCAAACATGATATTTTTTTTCCTTTTGTATTGTACTAGTTCTTTTACAATGTTAATGAGTTCTATTATTCGGCATACATTGTAATTCTAGCCCTCAACTAAAGGAAATAATTAGCCTCTGCTGGTTAGTCAGTCATTCAACTAGAGCTTAGGCACCCACATCCTTATTGAGCAAATGAATTGCTAAGCACTATGTAAAGTGATGTATTAAATAAAACACACTGAGCTTAATGAGCCTAGAATAAAATGAGGTGGGTAACACAATTATTAAAGTTCATCATTGGTCAGAAAATGTGGAATCTGTACTGTATTTTGTCATCACAACCCAAATTTATTTTCCAGAAAGGAGCCTCATTAAGTATTCTTAATATGTTTTAAAAGAGTCATTAGCCTTAAAAACAAATACAGTTGATAAGGTTGTCAAACATAGAAAATAACTTTAAGAGAGGCATGAGGTTGAGAGCAGACATACAATTACTTGCCCAATGAACTACATAATCCCTTGGTATTCTTTCCTCTTTAAATATTTAGAGAGTGTCCAGATCTCCAATACTAGGAGAGAAAAGGCAGAGGGTTATGATCATGTAGGGTGAAATTCTGACTAGAAAAAATAATGTAAAATAGATTTTTACAAAGCCAGAAAATAAAAATCCACTTAGAACTTTGTTAATATCCTCCCTGTTAGATATTATCAGTTTGCAGTTTCTGGCACAGTGTGGCTGCTGATAGATATTCCCTGAATGAAGGGGTACATGAATAAGTACAGGCATACAAAAACACTTTACTTCCTTTTTTGGCAAATTAAATCCATCAGAATTGCATATTTCATGTATCATTTTTAACAAAATTCTTGAATTTATAATTCATTCTCAGTAGATGTATGTTTAAATTTTTAATATTTGAAACATTGTTTTGATAAATTATTCTCTTATTCTCATTTGTGATTCACTATACTATGTTTTATATTTCAAATTTAGATATATAGAAATATAGATAGAAAGAATCAGTTTATGCTAACATTGCACTGACAACATTGCTGTAAGATAGGTTGGTAGCAAATAAAAAAACCTAAAATATAATACTGTATAACAAATTACCTGTGTACCTGTAAGGAAATATAAATTCCAAATTGGCACACTTAATTGTACTTAGAGAAAATGCATATTTTTTTTACTATCCAACAAAACGCAGGCACCATATTTGTACTTCATGTCTTTTTACATCATCCATATATCCCGAAACTACTGAATTGTTTTCTTAAATCTGACCCAAAGTAAAAGTATTTTCACGTAAATATAAAGAGAAGTGAGTCCTTTAAAGTTAGATAATTACAGAGGAAATGTTTTCTGTAAGAAAAATTTGATTATCAGTTAATTCTTACAAAGCAATTTAATTGAAAATTATTTCTAATCAGCCCTGGAGAAAAGTGAATATATTTTGAAAGTCCCCACCAGAGATAAAGGTCCCAGAATGTATTAGTTATTAATTGTTATACATTTTAGATTATGAACTCATGTTAAAAACAAGATTAATTATGCATTTAGTAAAAACCTTCATTATGAATAGCAGGAATCATTTTATGATGTAATACTCTTTAAATTACAATTTCTAAATTTTTAAAACAATCCAATTAAACTATAATGCAAAACAACATAAGCAACTTAAGTCCTCTTTTAGATACAGGCAATATGATTTAGTTGAGACAATGAATTTTATCTGATTATTCCCAGTCATGTGAAAAGTTGTTACAAAACTCTGATAGAATATATAAAAAATATTCAGATGACTGTGATGTTTGGTAATTCACATTGGTTTCATTCAGATAAAAGGCAACTAATCAATGAGTTATATTTAGTGAACCAGAAAATGTATGCTTCATTTCAAACATAAATCTTTAAGTACATTTGATTTTAAAGAGTAAGAAGTTTATATATCTTTCTATATTGCTAAATTAAACAAGGAGGCCATTAGACTGAGGTAGCTCAAAATGCCCTCTCTGCCTATGTAAGCAAACCAAAATTTAAGCCTATAAATGCCTCAAGGCATGTATACACACATACTTAAAGACAACCAATCACAAATAGCCAATTACGCTTTAAACCATAACCAATCAAATAATTTTCTTTGTTTGCTGTGGCATTTTCTCCATATGTCTTTCCTCTAGCTCTTGTGGATTGAATACTCCTAACCACTTCTGGTTTGGTGTTGTTACTGGAATAAATAAATGCTTAAATGAACTCTTAAAATTTTTATTATGCCTCAGTTTATCTTTTAACGACATGTATAAATACTCAAAAATTCACATGAATGAATATGCATGGATCAAAGGAAAAAACAAGATATATAGTGAGACATCAGCAAAATGGCAGAAGAGGAAACCCCAGTCTTAGTTTCCCAAAGAAACATAGATTTAACAATACATAGAACAAATTACCTTATGAGAAGTCTAGAATCTAGTCAAGAAGTTTCAGTCTGCAGACAAGCACAAGTCTGAGAATAACGGCATTGAAATGAGTGAAGAGAGCAATTTCACTTTATCATGCCAACCCCTATACAAGCTAGCACAGTTCAACACCAAGAAAAACCACCTTGGCCTGTGACTTCGCACAGAGGGACAGAGAGAGTGGAACATTCATCCAACATCCTGGCCTTTTGGTGAGCTGCTAAATGGTATGGTTTTTGACTCTCCTCACAAAATTGTTGAAGGAACTGGCATAGTTCCATGACTTGGACACCTAAGAACAAAGGAAAAGGAAGGGCAGCTTGCTATGGTCCATCAAGACTCTGACTGGGACCAGGAAAACGTGCATAACCGGAATTTCTCTTATAGAAGGGATGGAGAAGAATGAAATATACCTTCAAAGCCCTGGACTTCAGTGAACTGCTTAAGGGGTCAGTTTTTGTTTCCCCTCACTCAGAGTGCTGATGGAACTGGCACTGTTTGGTGGGGTTAGCAAAGAACAAAGGAAAAAGAATGGGTGGCTTGCTGTTTGAAGGCTCCCAGAATCTCTAGTCGGAATCTCTTCACTGATCTGGAAGCCTGTTGAAACCAGTCCAGAAAGACAAGATGGCTCTTTCTTCAAATGCCTAGACACCCATACAAAGCTATAAGGAATTGAATAATCTAGAAGAAATGGATAAATTCCTAGAAATAAACAACTTACCAAGACTGAATCATGAAGAAATAGAAAATCTGACAAAAATAGACAGGTGGAATTACATCAAACTAAAAAGCTTCTGCACAACCAAGGAAACAAATTGACAGGGCAGTATACAGAATGGGATAAAATATTTGCAAATCATATCTCTGATAAGGTGTTAACATGCAAAATAAATAAGGAACTCATACAACTCAAGAGCAAAGAAGAACACTTGAATAAAAATGGGCAAAAGACTTGAATAAAAATTTCTCCAAATAAGATATACAAATAACCAAATGCTATATGAAAAGATCCTAAGTATCACTAATCCTCAGGGAAATGCAAATCAAAACCATATCTCTTCACACCTGTTACGATGGCTGTTATAAAAATAAACAAAAGATAACAAGTGTTGATGCAGATGTGGAGAAATTAGAATGCTTGTGCACTTTTGGTGGGAATGTAAAATGGTGCAGCCACTACGGAATACAGTATGGAATTTCCTCAAGAAATTAAACATAGAATGATCCAGCAATCCTTCTTTTAGGCATATACAGAAGAACTGAAATCAGGATCTTGAAGAAGTATCTGCACGCCCATGTTCATTATTCACAGTAGCCAAGATGTGTAAACAACTATTGTTCATCATCAACAGAGGAATGAATAAAGAAAATTCGATATATACATACAATGAAATATTATTGAGCCTTAAAAAAAAAAAGAGAAGGAAACCTTGCCATTTGCAATGGCACAGATGAACCTGGAGAACTTTATGCCAAGTGATAGAAGCCATACACAAAAGGACAAATACTGCATGATTCCACTTATGTGAGGTACCAAAATAGTCAAAATCTTAGAAACAGTAAAATGTGATTTCCAGGGACTGGAGGGAGGGGCAAATGGGGGGTCCTCTTCAACATTTATAAAATTTTGGTTATCCAAGATGAGTAAATTCTACAGATCTGCTGTACAACATTGAGCCTATAGTTAATAATACTGTACTGCACACTTAAAAGTTTGTGAGAGAACAGATCTCGTGTTAAGTGTTTTTATCACATTTTTAAAAAATCTCAACAATGTTGAGGTTGAGAAACTTGATCAAAAGTATTTCACTCAATGCAGCCTATTTTCACAGCACAGTTGAAATCACATTTGAAAACATTCTTTCTTACCATTCTTTCTTTACATTCATGCATCGGCATCGACCTCTGGGGATCTGGTCAGTGATTTTTGGTTTACTTTGTCTTCTAATTTTCCTGACAGTGATGACTTGTAATCCCTCTGAGTCTTAGCTGTAAAGGAAATTTGAAAATTCTATTAAGATGTCACTTTTTGGAATGGGTGTTTACTCGTTGTGGGTAGGTAATGTCTAACTATGCTGTCTACTGCCACATATTTTTTTCCCTTTCGGTGTGATTATATTGTGTTTAAGTGCAATTTTTAAATTTTTATAGAATATATGGTTTATTAAAACTATAAGGAACATACTAAAAAAGATATATAGAACTATTCCTACACCATTAATCAGATTATATTAGTACTATCATCCAAAAACTAACTTACACTGTGATATTTCTATGCCTGTCTAATAAAAAACGTGATGAGATATACTTAACATTCACTGCATGAATGCTGGGATGTCTCTTGAGAAGATTTTGAAGCCAGATTGTCTTAACTCAGTCAGAGAACACTTAGTATCATCTAAGGAGAAGGGCAATTTGGGGAATAAAATGGTGCCTATCAGTCAAATTGGATTTTCAGCTTGATCTCCATTTGATTCATGCAAGACTCCAAAAAGGACAAAGGTGGAAGAGCAGGAAAAAAAAAAAAAAGACACTGTGTCATTTCACTAATCTCTATAAAATATTAGGTAGAAAGGAATAATGTATTCAGCACCTGTCATAATATACAATATAAAGGAAAAACATTTTTTTAATTTTGAAGTTTTTTTTTCAGTCTGCTTTACATGTCTTCAAGCATTAACAGACATATTTAACTTTGTAAACTGCAAAATAAAAGAAAAAAAGAAAGTTTATTATGCATTTGTATGGATCCTCAAATTTATCACATCTTAATAAAAATTTTCTGCCTTGGTTATAACTCTTGCAACTAAAATTGTGCTCTATATTCGTTCCAAACTCATGATTAATTAGATATATTTTCTAATATTTTTCTGACTCTTTCTTGTGTATTCCTTTTAACATATGTTAATTAAAGTTGCAAACGAAAGAGCTATTTTAAGGATGATGCTTAAGAGTATCCAATTTACAATGCATGTCATTTCTCAGTACCATTTTTATCACTTCAGTGGCACACGAAGTTTTTTATATAATTCATAGTCAGAATATATCCAATAGATACAATTGAGAAAGAAAAACCAACATTAGTCTGAAAATGGCAACATGGAGATTTACCCAGAAAGACCCAATAATTTTGGTATTCAAATTGGTAAAAAAAAAAGTTGTGAGAATATGCAACACATTGAACAAAAATAAATATATATGTTGTGTCAAGAATAAATGCTACTTGCCTATCATCATCAGATACACTCTTTAGAAATATAGGAATCCAATAGCATTAAACATTTCAAAAATAACTTGTTTTCTAAACAAATCAAATTTATAAAAATGCAAATAACTTATTGCCGTTGCCAATTTTTTTTTACTGAAGTACAGTTGACATACAATGTTATATTATTTTCAGGTGTACAAGATAGTGATTCAACAGTTCTATACATTACTCAGCGCTCACCATGACAAGTGTGTTTACCATCTGTCGTAATTAAACATTATTATATTGTTGAGTAGAGGGTATAATGTTAAGTGAAATAAATCAGAGAAAGACGAATACAATATGATTTCACTTACTTGTGGAATCTAAAAAAATAAAACAAACAGAGACAGAATCATAAATACAGATAATAAACTGATGTTTGCCAGAAGGGGGTGGGGGTTTGTAGAATGGGCAGATGAGAAGAAGGGGATTAAGAGGTACAAACTTCCAGTTATAAAATAAATAGGTCATGGGATGAAAAGTACAGCCTTTCTTAATGTTTAAGTCTTTTCTCTCATATAACTAGATTTACATGCCCAAGCAAATCATTCTTAACAATTTATATTTTTCTTAATCAGAATTTAGGGGTTATTACAGTAATATTTATTCCATAACTAATAGAGATGCTGAATAATAAAAGATATATTATGACATGTCAAAATGTGCATGTCAAAGGAAAATATGCAAATATTTTAGTTTCCTTTGTAAGAGAAATAATTATTGACGTTATATTTCTGGATATGAATAAAAAGAATTTTATCTTAATTTTTCCAGAAAAAAATATTTCTTATTTGTAGCACCTGACAAACTTCACTAAATTATTTGTAGTGTACAGAGGAAGAAGTAAAAGCAAGTAGAAAGAGACCAGATGCTCAGAGAAGAAAAATAATGGGTGCCACTAAGTAAAATTTCTGTAAAAATTCTGTAAAACACTTTGAAGAATTATCATCGTTATCATCACTACTGTTTCTACAGGTACAAAACATTCAGAAATGTTCAGGGTCTTACCGAAGATTATACATATAAGAGAGTCAGAGACTGTACCCAAGCTTTTTGGTCACTTTCCAGTGACAGTTGCATGATTCTGCCTCTTATTTCTTTGGTTAGTGCACTTTTTGTAAGGCATGATACATGCATCTGAACCTCACATCTCAGGAGATGCAGAATAGAAAATGCAAATTACATAATACAGTTTTCCCTTCTAGGTATTTACTGTATGGGGTAAATGGCAGTTTCACTTTCTCAGATGCTAAGTAGGGGTTTTATATATGGTTTAGTATAATATGACATAATGACACACAGTACAATTATGGTATGATATAAATGTTAATAGTTTAGCCATTAATGTTTTATTGAATGATAATAAAAACAGTGAAATATGAAAAATACAAGTTATTCATAACTTATAAAGAGTGTATTTCCCTTGTGCCCCTTTTATCAGTTAAAATTGTTGTAGCTTACAACTTTTCCCTTTTGCTTTGGGCTATTTGTATGCACTTCTTTCGCAGCGATTAAAGTGCTAGTTTTTAGTGAATCCATTAAGGAGAAAGTGACTAATTATGAGCATTAACAGTAAAGATTATGGGAAGGACAATGTGTTTCATTGTGAATGCAGAAAACCACTGTGTTAAAGCTGTAATCCAAAATAATGAACGAATGTAACATGTAATAGATAACCGAAAATATCCATAGAGAAGAAACACAGGCTATTATCTATGAAAACAATAAAGAAATTAGATAGGAAACACTGAAAAAAAGGTTTTCATTATCCCGTTCACTCTTGGATGGCTGCTAGAGAACAGATATGAGCTAGAATAGTGTGCCTCTCACATCTCATCCCCTGACATTCCCTTACATACTGTGTCATCTCCCCGTACAGAGTCATTTGTTTGCTGCCTGCTCATGATGCCTTCCCTCTTCTTCCTCTATCTGCCCAAAGAAGTTTTAATTCTTTAGTGTAGAATTCAAAAGGCTTATTTTTAATAAGCATCCCTAACACTCTAAGTCATTATTTCTACTGAAATACATGCATCTTAATATTTATTATATACTCAACTGTAGCTATTAAACTATTTCTGTCATAAAACTTCCCTTGAGATCAGAAACACTGTATTGTAAAACAATATATCCCCAGGATCTAGTACAATACTAACTATTTAGTAATGATTTAGTAGTTAAAAAATAACTATTGCCATATTTTTGGCATTTGATATTAAGATGATGTTCTGATTTGTATAGAAATACGATTTGATATTGGAGAAAGGTTTAAAAATAAAACTGTTACTATTAATGATAAAAAATAGCTAAAGATGGGACACCTGGGTGTCTCAGCCAGTTTAGAGTCTGCCTTTGGATCAGGTCATGATCCCCGGGGTCCTGGGATCCAGTCCCATGTTGGGTTCCCTGCTCAGCGGGGAGTCTGCTTCTCACTCTCCCTCTGCCTGTCACTCCCCCTGCTTTTCTCTCTCTCTCTCTCTGCAAATAAATAAAATCTTTAAAAAAACCCTAAAGATGTGCAATGTTGTAAATATTTAACAATATACTACCTAGAAATGAGTGTAGTATATTTAGAGCTAGAGAAATAAACATAGAAAAAAATCACTTGACCAAACACTGAAAGATCTGGGTAAGACAATTATTTGAAAGTAAAATAAACTTTTTTCAAATCATTAAAAAATAGAAAGAATACAGGAAGAATTTATTAGAAAGTATTATTCTTTGAGTCCAAGGAAGACTTACATAAGAATGTCTCTACCAACTGTATTGAAAACACAATCCCTGGAACAAGCATGGAGAACACAAGAGGTTATTTAATAAAACAGTGAGATAATTAACTGCTGGAAGAGGGGATGTTAATTAGGGGTTAAATTCTTTATGTGTTTTGGAGGTAGAGCCAACAGCATATCCTGAAGAATGCAGTGTAAGGTGAGAGTAAGTGAGAGAGAGAGAGAAAATACACACACACACAAACACAAAATTCTCACAACTTCAGGGGTTTGGGTCTGATAACTCTAAGTGTGGATTTGCCATGAAGTTAGATGTGCAAGAATGTGAAATGAATAATTTTGAAGAAGGTGGAGGGTTGATGATGTCACATGATGGGTAAAAATGGTAGTAGGCATCTCTTGGAATCTTCTATTTAATTTTCTTGGGGAAGTAGGAAACAAAAGTGACCCTTGTGAGTAGAGTAGAGGAGGAAGTGATGGAGGTTTGGAGGGAGAGGAGAGGAGAGCGTGAGATAGTTTTCGAGTAGAGAAGAATGGAATACAGAGGTGAATTATGGACTCAGTGTCCACAATCATGCAGTTAAAGAGAGAACAGATAGGTTGGCTCTTTTTCTCTGTTCACATGTAACTCAATAGTAGAGACTCAGAGTAGCCTAAGATGGGATGTAACGAAAATTGTGATTTTACTCAGCAGATATGACAAGGGATGTGATTGTGTTTAGAAAGGGATTATTATAGACAATGACCGGGAAGAAAGAAGTTATTGAAGAGGTGAAAATGTAATTATCAATGCATGGAAGTCCTATGTATCTAAAATTTTGTTGGTGTTTAGGCACTAGACGTTATAATCGGGTCAGAGAAGATGTAACAATTTAATACGCAGCAGTTTTAAATCGGTCAATCTATGCTAATTATTAAAAATGATTATCATTCACAAGAGCTTTTCAGCAATACATTAATAATGAAATGAATACTACAGATTTTGGTCTCTTTTAAATGGTATTTGTGAATGTACCTAGGTTTGTGCACATATTTGATGAAAGTTGGGCAGGAAGAAGAAGGAATTGTGCATACTGATCTCCACATTTCTGAGATTTCATGTTAGATTCATGCAACATGGAGGGATGAATCAGCTCTCTACCTTTTAAAAGGGGTAGTTTTTTGAGGTAGCGAAATAAAATACTGTGTTTAAAAACAAACAGAAAATTAATAGACTTGTATAGGCATAAGAAAATAGAATTTTCCTATTCTTTATTCATTTAGAATAAAGATAAACCATATTATATGGAGGACAGCACTTCTTTTAAGTTAAAGGTCACAATTTACTCAACAGACAAGGGAATTTCATCTTCCTCAAAATTCGTTTTTTAAGCTTAGAGACCATGAAGAGCTATGATTCATGTTGCTACAGTAGAGTGGTTTGTGATGTACCTGAATTTCAACAATATGTTTTAGAACTAATCCAGAAAAGTAAGTTACGAACCTTGAAGTCAGTTTGAAAACAGCTGTCATTGGGGGGGGGGAAGGGAATCAAAACTGTGAGGGGAAAAAAATAAAATCTCTACTACATCATAAATAAATGCTACATTGCAGCCTAATTAGCTTTTACTGAATCCAGTGTAAGCTGCTCCACAGACATTATAAACAGAAAACCTGTTTTTTTAAAAAAATTAGTCTTTATCAAAGTCATGGATTCTGAAGTTAATATTAATCAACTTAATTTTGATAACAAAAATATTTATTTTGCTCAATCTGAAAAACCACATAAAGTTAAAAAAAAGAGAGAGATAGTTTTAGTTTAAGTTTTTGAAACTTCTGAACCATCCAAGAGGGGGGAAAAGCCAAAGAAAAAATCTGTAAAACTCAATGTAAATTTTATAATATTTACTTGCTGTAACATTTAAACTGTTTTCTTTGAATAACAAAACACTGATTAGCGTTGGCCTAAAGACCAAGGAAATAACTTCCATCGCATTACTAAAAGTCCAGATGGTGTGCTTGAATGAAGGCTGATTCATTAACTACCTGATGGCTTTAGTATTCCAGGATCTTTCTGTATATTCACTTACTATCCTTAACCTTGGCTTTACCTCAGATTTATGGAAAGATGTCTGCAGCCATCCCAGGCATTATATCTAGGCATTATAGTATTCAGAGAAAGAAGAGAAATGGCCTCTCCCCATTGCGCCCTCTTAGAAGTGCTGAAATTTTTCCAGAATCTTTCCAGAAGCCTCATGTATCTGATTGCACGTTTCTGAGCCAGTTGTTGGCAAGAATATTTAGAGTGTTCTCAGACCAGTGGTTCTCACCTAGGGGTGATTTTGCCCGCGAGGAAATATTGGACAATATCTGGAGACATTTTTTGGTTGTCACAATTAGGGCAGCACTACTGGCATCCAGTGAGTAGAAGCCAGAAATACTGCTAAACAACCTATACTATGTACCTGACAGCCCGCCACAACAAA
Organism: Ailuropoda melanoleuca; assembly: GCF_002007445.2. Taxonomy (NCBI): domain Eukaryota; kingdom Metazoa; phylum Chordata; class Mammalia; order Carnivora; family Ursidae; genus Ailuropoda; species Ailuropoda melanoleuca. The sequence goes on from NC_048224.1 coordinate 103,741,695, forward strand.
GAATTGTTCAGATCACATTGTCAGTAGTACTAAGCTTGAAAAACCGTGTCTTAAGAGTAATCAGGCCTACTTGTGGAGCTAGGATTAACATCAGCTTCCAGCAAGGCACATGGATGAGTGGGGGAAGAATCTATACACAAAGAAAATTATAGTTACCTTAGAAATAAATCTGCATAATGAGGCCAAATAGACACCAATGCCACTACCTTCACCTAATGGTAACAGGCACAATCATACAGTCGTATATTTACCTCCCAGTGGTGATAGGGCTTCTACCTTCAGAAATCTTATTAAAAATGTCATGATGGCTGACCTCATGATATTTTAGTATGGCTAGCTGATTGCTTGATGGATGTGCCATAAAAATGATATTCAAATACATTTAAAAGATCATGAAAAATATAGTATTTTCTTCATAACTCTAATAAAATATTGGCAAATGGGAAGGTATTATTAATAATTTTCTTTTTCATTTTATAGCACAGCAATACTTTAAAATAGAAAACTGTGTATTCATGCATATGTATGTATGTATGAACTTAAAATCATTTTCTTTTCAAAGTCTGGGGTATAAACTTCTTGAGGAGATGGGCCATTCTTATTTTTAAACCACCTACCATTCTTCACAGATTTTCTGTGCTTTTCATAAGATATTAAATAATTGTTTTTTTGATAGAGAAGATTTGAAATATTTTATATTCGCTTCAGTTTAAATAGAATGGTAGGTAATACATCTAAGATTGAGAAAAACATTTCATTAATATAATATGCAATGATGTTTATCAAGTGAAGTCAAAATACATTTTCTAGAATTGAGAATATTTTTGTTCTAGCTTTATTCTAGCTTTTATCGGACATTAAGTAACATTACAGACATACCTTGGAGATATTGTGAATTTAGTTTTTGACCACCAAAATAAAGCAAGTATCTCAATAAAACCAATTCAAATGAATTTTTTGGTTTCCCCATGCATATAAAAGTTATGTTCATATTATGTTGTAGTTTATTTTTTTCTAAAGATATTATTTATTTGAAAGAGAGGGAGCACGAGTGGGAGGAGGGGCAGACTGAGAAGCAGACACCCCACTGAGCAGGGAGCCCAACATGGGGCTCAATCCCAGAACCCTGATACCATAACCCAAACAGAAAGCAGATGCCTAACTGATGGAGCCACCCAGGTGCCCCTATATTGTAGTTTATTAAGTATGCTATAGCATTACATTTAAAAAAAAAAGTACACACCTCAATTAATATTTGTTGGTAAAAAATGCTTAGCATCATCAGAGCTTTTGGTGATTCATAATCTTTATGCTGGTAGAGGGTTTTAACTGGATGTGATGGCTGCTGACTGATCAAGGTGGTGTTTTCTGAGGGTTGAGGTGGCTGTGGCAGTTTCTTAAATTAAGACAACAAATGAGGTTTACCTCATCCATTGACTCTTCCTTTCATGAAAAATTTCTCTGTAGCATACAAAGCTGTTTGATAGTATTTTACCCACATTAGAACTTCTTTCAAAACTGGAGTCAGCCCTTTCAGAACCTGCCACTGCTTTATCAACCAAGTTTATAAATATATGTAACATTCTAAATCCTTTGTTGTCATTACGGCAATCTTAACAGTATCTTCACCAGGGGTAGATTCCATCACAAGAAACCATTTTCTCTGCTCATCCATAAGAAGCAAATCTTCAGCTGTTGAAGTTTTGTCATGAGATAGAGTGATTTAGTCACATCCTCAGGCTTCATTCTAATTCTAGTTTTCTTGCTGTTTCTACTACATCTGCCATTACTTCCTCCACTGAGGTCTTCAACATTTCACGATTATCTGTAGGAGTTGAAATCAACTTCTTCAAACTCCTATTAATACGGATATTTTAACCTCTTCCCATGAATCACAGATTCATCTAGAATGATGAATCCTTTCCAGAAGGTTTCCAGCTTACTTTGCTTAGATCCAGTAGTGGAATCCTTATCTATGGCAGTTACAGCTTTATTAAATGTATTTCTAAAGCAATAAGTCTTGAAAACAAAAATTATTCCTTGATCCATGGGCTGCAGAATGGATGTTAAGTTAGCAGGTTTGAAAACATTAATCTCATTGTACATCTCCATCAGAGCGTTGGGTGACCAGGTGCATTGTCAACAAACAGGAATATTTTGAGATGAATCTTTTCTCCCCCCCGAGGACTAATCTCAACAGTGGCTTAAATTATTTATTAAACCATGTTATAAACAGAAGTGCTGTCATCCAGGCTTTGTTGTTCAATTTATGGAGCAGAAGCAGAGTAGATTTAGCATAATTCTTAAGGGCCCTCAGAATTTTAGAATGGTAAATGAACACTGGCTTCAACTTAAAGTCACCAGGTGCATTAAATCTTAGCAGGAGGGTCAGCAGCTTGTCCTATGAAGCTTTGAAGCCAGGCATTGACCTCTCCCTTCAGTGAAAGTCCTAGACGCTATCTTCTTCCAATAGAAGGCGTTTCTTCTACATTGGAAATCTGTTGTTTAGTGTATCCACCTTCATTAATTACCCTGGCTAGATCTTCTGGATAACTTGCTGTAGTTCCTAAATCAGCACTTGCTGGTTCACCTTGCATTTCTTTATGAGGGTGGCTTCTTTCCTTAAATCGCCTGAATCAACCTCCACTAACTTCAAACTTTTCTTCTGCAGCTTTCTCATCTCTCTCAGTCTTCATAGAATTGAAGAGAGTTAGGGTCTTGCTCTGGATTAGGCTTTCATTTAGGGAATGTTGTGGCTAGTTTGATCTTCTCTCCAGACCACTGAAACTTTCTCCATATCAGCAATTAGGTTGTTTTGATTTCTTATCATTTTTGTGTTCAGTGGAGTACCACTTTTAGTTTCCTTCAAGAGCTTTTCCTTTGCATTCATTACTTTGCTATTTGGTGCAGGAGACCTAGGTTTCGGCCTATCTCCACTTTGACATGCCTTTCTCCTAAGCTTAATCATTTCTATCTTTTGATTTCAAGTGAGAAACATGCAACTCTTTCTTTTACTTGAACACCTAAAAGCCACTGTAGTGTTATTAATTGACCTAATTGCAAAATTGTTGTGTCTCAGGGAATAGGGGAGGAGATAGCAGAAGACTAGGAAATGGCCAGTCAGTGGAACAGTCAGAACACGTACATTTATCAATTCAATTTGCCATCTTATGTGAGCATGGCTTATGGCAGTCCAAAAACAATTATGATAGTAACATCAAAGATTACTGATCACAGATTACCGTAACAAATATAATATTGTTGAACATTTTTGAAATATTGTGAGAATTACGAGAATGTGAGACAGAGACATGAAGTGAGCAAATGCTGTTAGAAAGTGGCACCAGTAAACTTGCTTGACATAGGGTTGCCGCCAAACTTCAATTTGTAAAGAAACACAGTATCTGTGAAGTGCAGTAAAGTGAAGTGCAGTAAAACAATGTATACCTGTGTAGAACTCCAGAATCAGCAGAACACTTTAAATAACCCTCAAGAGAAAACTGTAGCTCAGAGAGATTAATTTTTTTTCTAGATCTCACCACTAGACTAATCGAGACAAAAATTATCTCAGAGATGATACCTCATATCCTGCTGCTTAAATTTTCTAGTTATCTCTTTGGGATATAAGGTAGGATGTAGGAAAATAAGAGCTGGAGAGAAAGAAATTTGCACAATATTTTACATTTGAGATTCCTTGATGATGGATATGTGCAAAGGAATGCTCTTAGTTCTTAATGATGCCAGTGACAGTAGGTTTTGCAGAACTAACAAAACAACGACAATAAATTACGTGGAGCATTTCCTAGAGTCCACTAACAAATTTAGCAATCATACCTCCCCAGATTACTGTTAAGATATGAAATTATTATTTTTATATGACAGGTAAATAACCCGTTTCCTTTAATTAGACTAGATTAAGAGAAGTGAAATGCTTTTGAAAATAGCAGTGGAATGGAATGGTGTCTTTCATCAAGAGCAGAATCATGTTAATGTCTTACGCTGTCTAGTTACCATGACAAATAGGTTGTGGTACATGCACACTTTAATTATTAACACTGAAATCTGCTGAAATTGAAGAATTGCTCTTAGTAAGAGCTATTACTGCTGAAATGACCCATTTAATAGTGACCCATGGTATCAAAGTATGGATTTAAATTGGTAATTAATAACAGTCTATTTCGGAAAATGTTAACACAGGAGTTCAATAAAAATGCTAACTAGGTCTCAAATACCACAGACAGTGTATTGACATATTAATATGTATTACTTATGTTAAATGCTTTGTAGATTTAGGTATGAAACAAGATGATAATAGTAAAAGTATTTCTTAACTAGTATCCAAGGAATCAGTTAGTAAACTTAGTGGATTGGTTCACTTTTTTTTAGTTATTAGTTCCAAAATTCTTTATACAAGAATTTTTTTTATCCAAATTCTACAGAGTGTGAAATGATAAATTAAATAAATGGAAGTGAAAAAAATTAAATGCAACAGCATGACACTGAGGGAGAATTTTGGAGTAATGAATGGTAGCTGTGCTGTTCATTTTATGATTCACTAGTTCCAAGTCCCATAACAATTAGCTGCCCCACACCTACCCTTTTCATTTTATGCCTTATCAGAAGGAGAATATAAAGCTCCAAAAGGAGAATATAAATATAAAGTTTGCAAAGATACCACAAAAGGTGCCACATAATCAAGTATAGTATGAAATAACATTTTAAATTATATATTGGTAGAAATAAATAATGAAACATTTTAAAAATTAAACATACCAAGAGCAGCATGATTATTTCCAGTCACGAATACATGATTGGAATGCATTAATTGATATTTGGTGTGATCTGCTTAAATTGGCTTATCTTAAGCTGATATTAAAATGGAATTACGTTTTCTCTTGATCGACAGCATCCTAAGTATGTTAGAAAAGATTTAAAAGAAAAGAATATGTGATTTATAATTTTTTAAAAGGTAATTTAAAAACTGCAACTTCCACCTGAGAATAAATGTTTATTATGCTATTTTAACTATGGTAAATATAAAATTATGTTTAATTATACCATTCATCTTAAGTCTTTAAATTTAAATAAAAATTGCAGAAAATTTTTAATGAAACTTCAATCAAATTTTAATATATTTGGTTCAATGGGATTGTTAGTATCTAAGTTAACATATAAAAATATATGGTAGAAAACATTTCAAGATACTCTGAAAGTTAAGTATACACATACACACACACACACACACTTACACACATGCACATTTTTAAAAATATGTTTAAACCCAGAACATTTACTTAGCAACTAATCATCCATTCCTTAAGATGAACTGGATACGCCAACAGCTACCCTCTCAGATTTAGGTATTTTTTCCTCAGGACACTTATGCCTGAATCTGCAGTATACAATTTTTAGTTATCTCAAATGACCTGTATAAATGGCATTTCTTTATTTAGCTTTGGCACTCGAATTATATTTTTTTCTCTGCACATAGTAGGCTAGTTTCATTTGGCACAGGTCCTCTTCTCAAGGTAATAGAATCACAGTGGCAGGACATTATGCATGTCTTATGGTGACACTTCCCAAACAATGATGTTCCTTTTGTCATCTCACTTCTGTGGCCCAGACCAAAGAGCTAGGGTTTTGGGGTTTGTTTTTTGTTTTTTTTTTAAAGGAGCTAAAAATCTCTTTATTATAAAATGAGCATCTATCTGGATAAATTATGATTAGATTTCTGTAGCTTTTGTCTTCAAAATAACTAACAGTAATGCTACAAATTTCAAAAAATATGTTGACAATTTTTCTTTTTGAAAAATTAAGAGCTTAATGATCTATAAGATGAGGTCTGAAATTTCAAATATTCCAGATTGACTTATTCTGAATTGAAGTTGCTTTTCATAGATTGGGTAGAAATGTTTGCATTGCTAATAATACACACACACACACACACACACACACACACACACACAATAACACCAAAATAGTTCATTGAGATTGTGATTTAGTCAAATGCTATAGTAGTATGTGCTTGATACCTCCTGAAATAGTAGTTTGGCAAATTCTGTTAAGGGAATCTAGTGAAGAAAGAGTAAATGAATGAAAAATACTCCTTTTTAAATCAATCAACTGACTGCCTCTTCTAGTTTTTAGGGGATTATGATTCTTTCTTCTCTGGATAATTAGCTCATTTTATGGAAACATGATATGGTTACCAAACTTGTATGTGAAAATTATAGTGTCCCTTTCATTTATTGAAAGAATTAGGCCATGGCTGTACACATAGAGATAGGAATTGTTTCATTATAAAGTGAGAATAACTTAGAATTTTTGAGGTCAAAACTGTGAGGCAAACAAGTTAAAGCAAGAAGTAGAATTCTATTTTATAGAGTTGCACTTAGAGACCCATTTCTTTTCCTTAGTTGGATTACATTTTGCTGTATTTTAAAAGTTTGTGAAAGCCGTCAGGTTGATTGGTTGGTTGGTTGATCAATTGGTTGATTGATGTGATGAAAATATTTATGGAGTAACCATTCTGTATTAACAAACATCATTATTTGAAGCATTGTCTTTGTTTGAACATCAACATCTCCAGGTCTTGAAAGATCTCTTATTGGTCTATTCTAACAGCCTTGACTATTTCTATTGCTTTGGATTATTTTGCATGGGCTTAAGAATGGCCAGCTCTTTTGGTCTTTATTCTACTAACAACAGTGATAATAGTAACATAGTTGCCTACTCTATGCCTTATTTTTTTTAGTTTATATAAAACATTTGGCTGATGATTTGTTAAAAAGGCGGGGGGGGGGAGAATAGCAGTATTCTTCTAGTAATCCTCTGCACATTGGGCAGAATATCGTACATACTGTTGCTCATAGCCATGTTCTATACTACCTCAGGTTCTTTTGGATACTAAGCGAATTTTAGCACTTAGTAGTGGCATAAGCTAGGCAATATTATCGGGCAAAGACAAAAAATCTGTCTATTGCTGCATCCAGTAACACTGTGTATCCTACAGTGGCAAATAAGCAATAAGTTTAAAGTTTTCCTTATTCTATATTTAAGAGCCAGAATATGGTTAGGTAACATCTTAAAGGACAAAATTTTTTTTAAAAGATTTTATTTATTTATTTGACAGAGATAGAGACAGCCAGCGAGAGAGGGAACACAAGCAGGGGGAGTGGGAGAGGAAGAAGCAGACTCATAGCGGAAGAGCCTGATGTGGGGCTCGATCCCATAATGCCGGGATCACACCCTGAGCCGAAGGCAGATGCCCAACCACTGTGCCACCCAGGCGCCCCAGGACAAAATATTTTTTTTTTTATTTTTTTTTTTTTTAAAGATTTTATTTATTTATTTGACAGAGATAGAGACAGCCAGCGAAAGAGGGAACACAAGCAGGGGGA
>NC_048224.1:103749108-103760691 GCF_002007445.2 Ailuropoda melanoleuca
GGGAGAGGAAGAAGCAGGCTCATAGCGGAGGAGCCTGATGTGGGGCTCGATCCCATAATGCCGGGATCACACCCTGAGCCGAAGGCAGATGCCCAACCACTGTGCCACCCAGGCGCCCCAGGACCAAAATATTTTTTAAATAAATTAAATGTAGTTTCTCCAACATCCAAAAGATATCAGCTTTTAAAACCATAAAAAATTATTTCACATATAGTATTACCTAACAAACTGCCCTTGAAATAAATTCTCACATTTTCAATATTTATGGAGATTCATTTTAGACTGATGAAAGATGATAATAGCACTGAAATAGGAAGTGGATTATCAGTTAATTGTCAGATCTAAGAATAACATCAACTAAAATTAGACAACTTGAATTGTTGTTATGTAGGTCTGAAAATTTGAATATTCTAGATTGACTTACTCTGAATTGAAGTTGCTCTTCATAGATTGGGTAGAAACATACACAGATTTGTGTATTATTATATTATATTACATCACTACTGTAATACTATCAGAATTTGGCCAAGCTGTTTATCTGACATTAGGAGAAAAATTCATCCTTTCACCATTGCTTTCCAGAAACATAGAAACACAATTTTAATGACCAGAAAACTGTGCAGCTGCCTCTATATTAGTGTCCATTTTTTTTTTAAAGTAAGGAAACACCATTTATTCTGATGAACATAACCAAAGAACTGAGTAAGTGGAGAGACATGTTATATTCATATATAGAAGATTCAAGATTGTCAAGATGTTCTTCCCAACTTGATGTATAGACTTAATGCAGTTCCAATCAAACTCTTAGAAAGTTATTTCATGGATATAGATAAACTGATTATAAGATTTGTATGGATGGGCAGAAGACACAGAATAGCCAACACGATGTTGAAGAAGAACAAAAAGTTGGGGGACTAATGCTACCCAACTCCAGGACTTACTATAAAACTACTGTAATCAAGACAGTGTGGAATTGGCAAAAGAATAGGCAAATAGGTTAGTAGAAGGGAATAGAGATCCCAGAAATAGAACCCTATTGAGTCAACTGATCTTTGGCACAATACAGTGGAGCAAATGCAATACATGGAGCAAGGATAGTCTCTTAGACAAATGGTGATGGAATAACTGGACATCCACATGCCAAAAAATGAATCTAAATACGTGTCTTATACCTTTCAAAAAATTAACTGAAAATGGATCATAGACTTAGATGTAAAATGTTAAACTATATAAATAATACATACACATATCTTTACATATAGATGGATAGATAGATATAGATAAATAAATAAAATTCCTAAACAATAACATGAAAGAAAACCTGGATAACAACACCAAAGACACAACCACAAAGGAAAAATTGATAAACTGGACTTCATTCAAATTAAAAATTTCTGCTCTGTGAGTGACCGTATCAAGAGAGTTAGCAGACAGACCACAGTCTGGGAGAAAACATTTGCAAAGATTTGTGTGATATAGGACTTTTATCCAAAATGTGCAAAGAAATCTTAAAAATCAACAATAAGGAAACAAACCACCCTCAAATGGTCCCCAACAAATTTGAGCATCAGAAGTTCACAGTGGGAACCAGCTCAAATAAACAAACTTAGAGTGACTCTCACTCCTTTCCTGTTGAGGTGAACCCTCCACTTCAATTCTCTGGAATATCTTCCTAAAACAATTTATTTTAAAAATGACTGTTTGTATAATAGTATCCTTGTTAAAGGAAACCAAGATATGATTTGATTTGTCACTTTATGTTTTTAATCAATTTTTAAAAATTATCTCTCAGTAGACACTGGTATAGAGAGCCAATGGTTTAAGTTCATTCAAGTCTAGATTGGAAACTAACGTCAGGATAAGAGTAGTAATGTCTCAGCTCGGAGACAGAGAGAATAAATTCTCTCCTGCTTAGCCTTTCTATTCTATTAAAGACTGCAACAGATTGGATAGGTCCAACCACAAGGAGAAAGGGAATCTGCTTTACTTAGTCTTTTGATTCAAAAGTTAATTTCATCCACATATATACTTATAGACAGAAGATAGTGTGTAACCAAATATCTGTGTTCCTTTTGCCCTAATGAAATTTTCACATAAAATTAATCTTGAGGGGGAAGAGAGGATAAATTTGTTTTTATGTTCCTTAATTTATTCCTTCAGTTGCCACCATTAATAGTTCAAACAAATGAAAAAATTAGGAAAGAATATTCAAATGAATATGCAGTGAATCAACAGGGCAGTCACAAGGATATGTTGTCTGATAGCTAAATAAAAAAGTTGTTCCAAGGCAGAGAATGAGAGATTATGTGTATTAAGTGCTACTAATACTTTAAGTGAGATGAAGAGTAAATATTGGCCATTGCATTTATCAATACGGATGTCATTGATGATTTTAACACAAGCTGTTTTAATGTAAAGGTTATGGTTTTAAGAGGGCTTTTGTTTTGGTTTGGTTTCCCTTTTAAGATGATATAAATAGCAGCATGATTCAGAAAAATGACTTCTATAAGTAAAATAGAGAGGAAAGTCATCAACTGTGAAGAGAGTGCAGGTGTTATTAAAAATCTGCAAATGGAACAAGCAGAAAGTACAGTGTAACAGGATAGGAATGAAAGAAAGTGACTCAGACTGAGTAAATATATATGATTGCCTGGAAGCATAAGTCTCACTGCAGGATAGTGATCGTGAAATTAAAGCAAGGCAAGTCAACAAGGTCACATTTTCCAGCTTCATTTGAATGTATGTATGCAGACATGGAGTAGGTTGAGAGCTGGCTTTATCTAGAATTGCAGTTTACAAATATGAAAGAAGGGTAGGCACAAGAGTGTTATTAATGAAAGATAAGAGAATTCAAACTGAGTAAGAAGAAATGTGAGAAAATACTGACAAGTAGCAAATTATAATGTATAAGATTATATAAACAAATAATTGCATATGTATATATATATAACAGTATATGCATATTTTCTTGTATTTGTATGTTTATTGGAAAATGTTTCTTTTTTGATTTTTAAAACAATATAAGTAAAATATTTTATTTTTAATCAATATTATGTTACTTTTTATTTCTTATTACTTATTACTTAATTTAATTTTTCTGAAACAGGTAAATGGGTATTAGATTCTCAAAGAAAAGAAGAGAGAAGTCTAGAGAAAAGAGAACAGAAGAGTTTTCCTTCTATGTTCTACAAACTGCAAGTATGAAGATCAATGAAGTTCTAGATCATGACATTAAGGTATTGTGGTTATGCTTAATACCATCAGTCCAGAATGTCTTGGAAGAATAAAATAGCTTTGCGTTGGATTTTGTCAGTCTGAGAGATTGTAATCTTGCAGTAAGTCTTTTGGTGTTTTCAAACCTAGCTTAATTATACTAAAGTTTCTTCAGGCAAGAGATCTGAATTTTCTTCTTAACACTCTCCAGTCTGTAGTTTTGTCAGTTTGCTTCAGCGTACATTATCTGACTGATAGGGGTGTGTCACTTTGTAGCCAGCTGTCACTACTGTTGATCAATAACCCCCCTCTAAGTCTCCAGTAAGACTTTAAACCAGGAAGACTATTTAAAGTCAATAATTATTTATTTACAAGGCATGTAAGCCAGTAACTTTAACAAATGAAGTTATTTATAAGACAATGTCTAAATACTAAGAACATTCAGTATGTTAACTTCCATAAAGCAAATAGACAATTTTTTTCGATTTGAAGCTTGCATTTATCCTAGATCTTAACACAAAGCACTTACATGAGAGCATCATGCAAATACTGCTATAGTTGGGAGGATATCAAAACTATCACTGTCAGTGTGCTTGAAATCAGAAAAATAAGTCATATTTCTGCACTTGTATTCACCCATGCCTTTGTGTAACACAATATGAGACAGGGGACTGGGCTGTTTCTAAACAGCCACTCATGGGTTCCCGCAATGTTTAGCCATTTACAGTACGCTGACACATCACAAATTCAAGGAATTGTTTTTAACCTCTTCACAATTATAAGTTTTTTCAGGAGTCTCTTAGTTTATTCAGGCTGCTATAACAGAATGTCATAAGCCAGTGGCTTGTAAACAACAGAAATTTAATTCTCACAGTTCTGGAGGCTAGGAAGTCCACGATCAAGGCACAGGCAGATGAGATGTCTGCTTCATAGGTGGCTGCCTTTTCACTGTGTTTTCCCGTGGCAGAGGGACAAGGGAGTTCTCTGTAGTCTCTTTTATAAGGGCACTAATTCCATTCTTGAGAGCTCCATCATTATGACTTAATCATTTCCCCAAATCCCCACCCCCTAATATCATCACACTGGGGGTTAGGGCTTAGCATATGAATTTTAGGGGCAACAAACATTTAGTCTATAGGAAAGAGTCTTATGTTTACATGGAAATTTATAACACAGTACTCAAATCAAGGTTTGCCAGATATTGATAACTCTAAATGCTAATTATTTTTCATACAAGAAAATAAATGCTCCAGTAGGCCAATTTGACACTCTCATGACCTTGCAGCAAGTAATTTTTACTCATTTTTTTAATGGCGCACAGTTGTCCCATACCTTGATTGTATATTTGATTTAGCTAGTGACCAAGATATTACTTCAAAATTTAATTTAAGCTTGGTATGTGGTAGGAGTTGCTCAATTTCATTGGGGATGTTTTATTTAAATGAACAACTAGAAAATCTTTAAATTTTTCACTTATTTGAACTGGAATTTTATTTTTTTCCTTAAAACTAAGCAAATTTAGAAGTTCTAAGTATAAAATACTGTATCAGAGGAATTAGCCTCTGATTAATATAGGTTTAATAAGGTTTCAAGATAAAAACAAGAATTTAGGAAAAAGTAGTATGATCAAATACCACAGTAGTTCTTAGGTAATAAGTAAAGAAAAAAATGAGAAGCAAAATATCTAGTTAAGACTTATATCACATTTTCTGTGTAAGCAAAGAAATAAAATATTGACAGTAAAACAGCATTCTTACAAACAGGATATAATTATGGAAATGATATTAAAATGCAAGGCAGGTTTAAATTAGAGGAATTAGAATAAAACACTTGGCATATCTATTTAAATAATTTTATTTACCACTTCGCTATTCCTTTTCAAGAATCTTCAAATAGGTAGCATGCAAGTAGGAATCAATAAATACATTTGCCACATTCCCATTGAAAATTATTCATTGTTAATATCAGACACATCCTGAATGTTATGTAGAGTTTGCTGTATATATTCATGCTTAATTCTTTTGTGGAATATATGAACTTTTGTACCATAGCAAGGGTTATAATTCCCAGGTAGTTCTTTGATTTTTTTTTTTTAGCATGTTAAATTAAACTTACTTTGAATTACCATGGAAGACAATAATCTAAACCAGATGGGTTCACACATAATTGCAGTAAATCATCACTGATTCTGAAAAAGCATTGTTTAAATATGCTACATATTTAACTTTACTCAGTAGAGAAAGAAGTGAAATAAAGACAGATGCTCTGTATGTGACACTTTACACACATATATACACACAATATATATGTAATGTATAGTGAATATATATGTTATATATATGTTTTGAATGTGTATATTCACATTTAATCCTCACATTAATCTATAAAAGATTTATATATATTATTTATAATTAATTATAAATAACAATAATTATATACTTGGGTGTGTATGCCTATATAAGGAGTAGACAAATCTATGTGTGATTAACATCAGTGCCTCCATACATGACAATAAAAATAAATTTAATTCATATTTTTTAGTGTTTTTCCAAAGTGTGCTGAGATTTAAAAAAATAACATCAACATCATCATCATTGATATAATTAACATTTCTTATATATTTTAATTGTTCATACATCCTAGTTTTCTCAGGATGGTCCCAGTTTACACCTGTTATTCAGGAATAATTATTAAGAACACCACACTCAATATTAAATTATCCTACTTGGATTAATAAATTATGTGACCACAGTACTGATTATGAAATAAGAATTTTATTATATTTTGAATATATTTAACCTTCACTTCCTAAAACAGTAACTTCCCACATGAAGCAACAAAACTAGTTTATTAACTCATGTAAGTATGTCCAATCAACAAATTATAGAAACAGAGACTAAATCCAGGTAACTGGATTCTCCTACCAGTGTACACAAGATAATTTAGCTATTCTCAACAGAGTGAACTTGAATGTTTTAATTCAAGGTAATTAATTGCATGTAACTTGTACTGGTGACAAGTTCCCCTCCATAGATGGAAAAATATAAAATCTATGATAAAAATGTCATGACGAATATACCGAGGCAAAGTAAACCTTGAAATGCTCAGTTGTGTTTTATAAAGGGAAGGTATGTGAATACACTGAGGGAAGAGCACCCCACGTGGAAGTAGAGAAATGAGCATATTTGCAAAGGTTTATAAGTAAGTTATCTTTTTGGTCAGGAGAATTCAAATTAAGTTTTAACGTAGAATTAGCAGTTCTTTGTAATATGTCCCCCACACCCTACTTTTTTTTTGAACATGTAAAATCTTTATGCACCTTAATCATTCCAGCAACTTCTAATCAAGCATACTCAGAATTTCAGTATTATAAGAATAATGTCTGCCATACTTTAAATCCTGTTATCTTACAATACTCTTGAAGTGCATTAATATTAGTATGTTATATATTATTATATTTTATGTTTTTAAATAGTTTTTGAAACGGATGTACACATTATAAAAATGGATATTTTGCAATTGGACAAAGGAGGTAAAATATTGAAAATACTGAGAAAAGGGGAAGAAAAGTTATCATTATTTGCTGATAAGATAATTTACCTAGGAAAACTAAAACGGTCTGTTTAAATGCCATTAGAAATTAATAGATATATTCAGTCAGCAGCTGTCTTGTGATCATCAGTGTGGGGTGTTAGAAATTAAGCATGGTCCCTCTCCTCAAAGATCTTACTTCTTAGCAGATTTCATACTCTATTATATCCCTCCTGATTTATCTTCAATTTTAATGCTGTACCTTTAGCAGTAAGGATTTTATATAAGTAGCAGAGCCTCACTGTGTTGTGAGAAGTACACATGTATGTGTGTGTGTTTGTATGAATGCTTAAACAAACACATGCATATATGTGTGCACATGCGTATATATATGTGCATATATGTATACATATATGCCTAGATTTATGTACACACACACATGCACACACACACATACACAAACACTTGTTTGGACTGGTAAAACTGTAGAACTATAAGCCTTACCATTATCTGAAATCTTGCTACATTATTGAAGCAACTTGTAGTTTTATTCTTCTTATATGTTCATAGGCCTCAGCACATTTAATTGCCTATAATATGTACCTTCACATTTGTTACATAAAGGAACAAAAGTTTGGCTTTTATGAAGTCCAGGGTTTTTTTTAATACAGATTGATATGTTTATCCATCAAAATGTACAGTTGAAATAGATTTTTGGAAATAGAAAATTTCCCCCAAGTTTGGTCAAGATGCACCATTCTTTTGAGTTACACACACACACACACACAATTTTAGCTATTATATATAATATAATCTTTTCATTCTTTAAAAAGATAGTTGTTATTATCTGTGTTAACATGCCATGATTACCATTAATTTCCTCTACCTTTTCCATTATAATTGTTATAGTCTTCATTATTTCATCCCATTAGTCCTTCTTGGATGTCAATATATTCAATATAATTGTGAACTTTTCAAGCCTGACCTTCTTGATTTATTTCTGGAGACTATGAAGAGATCTTACCACCTGCATCCTTCTAAAACGTAACATAATTGAATTGAAAGTACACTGATGGAAAAACAGTTAACCTTTTGCTTTGGAAAGGGCTGCTGCATTTATGTCAGAGGAGCTCTTTAGTATGTTTCTGTAAATTTACTAAGTACACTTCTAAACACCCAATTTCAGAGATTATCTCAAAACAGAAATCAAGAATACTTAAAAAACTGGCCTAACACTAGTTGTTTCAATTGTTTCCAAGACCTAATAAACCAACTATTAATAAATTAGATCCATTAGTTCTATAACCCTATCAGAAATCAGTATCTATTTTTAGTTTGTTACATTCAGATTATGTCTCAGTATCAAGGTAATCTAAATAGGAACATAGTATTTTTTTTGGAACATAGTATTTTATTAACTGAAATATTGAAAATAAGTTTTTTTAAGAACATATCATTTAATAAAATACACTTTTAAAAACCTAAGTGAAATTTCAAATATATAAAGAAATGGCATAATTACATTTGATAAACCTTTTTAGTCATCTCATGTCATATAATGTAAGTATTTAATCTTAGCAAGTAATTTGTTAATAAATTTTTCAATTTTATGTTTATTTAATATATTCTACCTTGGGATTCTAAAAATGATTTGAGGACTTCCTCTTCATGTACAATATGTAGTAAAAAGTTATTTTTTGCTTCATCTTTCTCTTGAGTACCCTTCTCCTGCCTTCTCTTCTCTTCTCATTTCATCTCATCCATGTCATCTTTTTTTTCAAGTTTTTAATTTTTTTCCAAGTTTTTATTTAATTTTTTTCAAGTTTTTATTTAATCGTCTCATTTCATCATATGCTAATCCCTTTCTTCATCTAAACTATACATGCTCAGCCTTCTCTTGAAAAATCCAGCGTCACTCGTTGTCAAAATTGAGAAGAATTTTAGAGATTATCCAGTATAAATTCTCATTCAAAGTATGGACAATACCTCTGATAAGAACTTCTAACCAAAGGATGGAATGTGGGCTGAAATAACGTACAGCCTCCTTCAGTAATCCTGTTTCTCTTTTCCAAGATGACCTTAATAGGCACATGTTGAAAATGATGGTGTTACACAATGGAAGAATCCAATTGACAGGAGGGATCAAAGCCCCTGCTAACAATGTGAAACTGGCACATAAGAGCCAGTAAGATTAATAAACTACATCTCTGCTGTTAAGAATTTATGTGTTATAGTTTGTTTGCCCTAAAGCACTTTAGGGAAATGATTTCTTGTAGCCTTCTTAAGAGGTGACTTTTTTTCCTCCTGGATGACTTTCATAAAATTGGGAGCAGACATGGAGTCAGTTTCTTCCCTTCTGTTTATAGAACTTCCTCCTCCCTCCCCACACTTAAAAACCAGAAGTTTATATTTAGTGCCATTTATTCAACAAAGATGTATGTATTTATCGGGTACTTTCACAGTCCCTCCTTGATTATAGATATCTTTATTATCCAGGTCACTCCTATGTACATACCATGAACACTTTAAGATTTTCACTCATGTAATCTTATAGAATTTTTAATGAAAACAGCAATAAATCTGGAACTAGAACACTCATCTTAATTCCACCTTCTTTACTAATTCTTTGATGCTGCCTACTTAACCTCTTAGTTGTCTCACTTAAAATTTTAATATAATTATATTTTATCACTCTCCACAGAATTATGATCAAAATCAAGTTGAAGCATATGAAAGTGTTTTATAAACTCTGTATCAACAAATATTTTAATTAGATATTGTTAAAAGATAAACTGAGACATATTAAAAATTTTAAGAGTTTATTTAAGCAAAAATTGATTTGAATTGGACAGCTTCCAATCTACAAATAGAAAGGAGTTCCAAGGAGCTGTACAAAAATGAAACACTTTTACAGAAGGAGTGAGAGAAGGAAGTGAGAACAAAGAAGTTATAGTAGGCAAAAATTCAAGTTGGCTATTGTCAGACTACTTTCCTATAGGGGATGATAGGGGTCTATGATGGAGATTACCTACCTAGTGCTGTTCAGGTAATTCTTGATTGAATCCATTTCTGGGAGAGCTGGAACTATAAGTATCAGTTTCCTGACATGGGACTTAGCATAACTGAGTCCAATTTGGGCCTTTGTCTTGTTTTTAACAAGATAATTCCCTTTACATATTTATCATATTACATTGGTAAGATACAGAAAATAGAAGAAAAATGTTAAGGTAATGCATACTTCCTTTCAGTTAAAATAAAACAAAACCAAACCAGAACGTGCTTACATTTGAGTTATCTCAGCAAGATTAAAAATCAGAATTTTTAATCATTTCTTCCTCAGAGTTAGACAAATTGTAGGAAAAATTATATTTTATACATAAAGTTCCATTAGCTAACAATTCCATATGTAACGTTGGCTTCTCCATTTACAAGTAAAATCCAATAATAAAGGTGTGAGCTTTAGTTGGCAATCCATGCATAAAAATCATTCTCATTGGTGTAAGTTTATATACACATCAATGTATGAATGAGCATAAATATATACATACATACATAAATATTAACATAAGTACGTCCATATATTAACATAATATATGCATATAAGTCATTATTTTGCTGAAAATAATAGATTTAGTAAAAATCTGACTAGTTCTTGGAGTTCTTGGGGTGGACACTGAGATAATCATTTGGGGAGAGTTCTAAAATGGTAGGGACATTGGATAGTGCAATACTACTGGTACTACATTTAGCCAGTGAATATTTCTCTTAAAAATTAAAAAAAATAAAACACCATATTCACAGAATAAACTTTATAAGAGTTCAGTATCATTGAATGGGAAATCAAGGTCTGATAACCATAAAAAAATTGATATGTGGGAATTGACTCAATGTTAAACATGAGTTGAATCTGAATTTCAATAGGAAAACTGGCTAATAATTGATGAATATGGAGTCAGACGAATAGTTTTCAAAACAGAAATACAAGGAGATAAGTTGGGTCAGTGTTAGTGATATGTCACAGAATACTAGGGGAAACATAAATCTATTCATAGTTTCAAACATGTTATTGTTAGCCTGTCAATGTTGGGGCAGATGCACACTTAACTTTAATGTCATGTTCCATTAAGATGGATCCAAATGTGCCTTTTGAATGAAGCTGAAATGGAAAGGAATCTGTTAGGGAATACATAGGATTCAAGGCTACAAAAATAGTAGGAATATATTTTGTTTAATTTATTTTAACAATGCAAGAGGTAACATAACCCATCCAACAACAGACCACTAAACAGAAGCAGAAACCAAATATATTTTGCCTTAATTCAGTGGGTTTTTTTTTTATTGCACTGTGTTCCCATTATATATGAGACACTGTCCTAAATCCTGTAAATTTAGAAAGAGGAACAAAAGAATTTTGAATCCGAGAGCATTCAGAATTGTGTTTTGTTTATTTTTGTTGGTCATATCCAATAATGATAAAAGTGATAATTAAATTGTTTTTCATTTCATTCATTCACTCATCTATATTTGAACAACTAGCAGGCTTAATAATCATCTGACATAATATGACTATGTATATAATTATAGTTGTATAATTTTCAGTTATTTCAGAAATATATTATTATATACTCCATTCAAAGTTTCTTTGTTCATCATAACCACTTAGCTCTGTTCGGTGCTAATAAGACTATCAGGCAACTTAGAAATCTCTGTTTTCTTGAAACTTGGCAATAAGATGCAGTTACAATCCTAACGAGACTTTTAATCTGGCTAGGCAAACTAAGCATATGTAAAATGTATATGTGGCCATATGATATAATTTTCTATTTAAAATCAATGAGG
>NC_048224.1:103760831-103771076 GCF_002007445.2 Ailuropoda melanoleuca
TGTTCCCTCTCTCGCTGGCTGTCTCTATCTCTGTCAAATAAATAAATAAAATCTAAAAAAAAATAAAAATAAAAAAAATAAAAAATAAAATAAAATCAAAATGAGGAATGCAGACAATAATGTTGTAAGAGTTTAGAGGAAGGAACAATTAAAGAGAGCAAGTAATCAAAGAAGAGCTTGTGGGTGGGATAGTGGGAGCTATGCACAGTATTAAGGGACTGATTTGATTTCTTAAAGTGATGCTTTTATTGAAGCAAATGACACACTTATTAATGACTTAGGCTTCCATTATCTGATTAAATGCTTGACTTTACTGACCTGTTACTTTTCCTTTGAGACTTCATTTCCTACCTGGCTAGCACAATTCTCCATGTGAAAAGGAAAGTCAATGCTAATCAGAACACTTTACACAAGGTTATATAAAGTGCTAGTTAATCCTGAAAAATGTGCTTTTTAAAAAAATAGAAACATTTTTTTTCTTTTGCTTTTACTTCTTTTCTTGAAGAAATTAGTGGTAGGTTTTTTTTTTTTTTTTAAAGCCGGATCTAGCAAGTAAAATGCATGAGTGCTTATTTTATTTTAGGTTTGTATTAGATGAGAAAAACAGATAGGGCATTCAGAATGCCCTTCCTCACCTTGCAATGAATCTGACTTATAGGCAATGTATAGCAACACATACAGTTTTAAAAGTTGCTGCAGTAATAGTCAGCAAACTATTATAATTTAAACAGACTAAAATGCCCCCAGAGAACACATTTTACAAAAAAGCTAACATTTATTGAAAAACAATGTAAGTTGGGTTTTTCATTCATTGTGTTTTCATTCCTGAGAAAATCAGTGGCAATAACGCTTGGTACGTTGGCATCTGCTTGATGTTGCTGTGCAAGTCAAACTTTCAGTTTTAACAACCAAAGACAAGGTCAGAATTATACTGCCTTTCTGTCCACCTCACTATGATATAATGCATTTTTAAGAATGTTTCCAAATATTTCAGTATTTCACATCATTGATGAAATATAAAAGTGTCCTTTCTTGGTCTTATAGAAATTTTCAGAAATTTTTACTATAAATTTCAAAAGGTATAACATTATGTAAAAATAAGGTTGGGACTTACTAGTGAGAAGTATGATCAAGGATCCGGTAAACAATGAAAAGTGACAAAATAATATAAGAAGAGCCAACAGGATTCCCCAAACACACACACAAAAAATCCTTTGATGTGAGTTATCAGAGAAATAATTTTTACCTCATCCATTAAAATAATGGATTTAAAATAATAATGTTATTATTTTAATAACATCAAAATAATAATATTTTTGTTACAGTGTTAGTTTTAAATTAAACAGAAATGTATGGTTGAAAATGAAGAAAGGAAAAAAAATCGAAGTCACAACCAACAGTATGTTTAATAATTTGTTTTTGATGTTTCTGCCATTATTTGGGCTCCCATGTAAAGTGAACATCAACCTTGCCTGAGAGAATCCCAGTTTAAACCTTAGTACCAGAATCTTTATTACCAGTGTCCATGACACTCTAAACCACAAAATTGTTTAATAAACTATATAGTCATATTTTTTATGGGATGTACTTCAGGAAGTGTTCGATTCTTTCTTCTTCCTGAGATTTTAAAACTAGTTCCTGTAAACACTGTCATCTTTCAGGAAAACACTGCCTTTCCAAAAGTTTCAACAGAAACAGGCAGAAATGGAAAAATAAGATTTCTAAGGAAATGCATCTTTACATTCACTGTTATTTCTTTGAGATAATATAATTGCTTACTTATTTTTATTCTTATTAAGAAGGTAAAGATAAACATTTTACAACTCTTAAGTCTAAACGTCTGAAATTACAATAAAAAATTATTGGTGTTATATCTAGAAACAAAATTTTGTAAAGCAATTTTAAATGTTTTCTTCGTTTTCTCTATAGTAGTGTTTATATACCTTTACATATTTCTTATCCAGTTATACATTTAATTCTCTTTCTTATTAAGAATATACTTTCTATATTAAGATTACTGGTAACAGCCACATAACACTTTTAGTAAATATACCCATGTTTATTATTTTGTCATTGGATATTTAATTAGTTTTCAAACTTTTAGATATGATAAACAATATTTTTACCAACATGTTTGCCTTTAAAATTTGTTTTGTTTTATCATTTCATGATTTGGGATTTTTTAATCTTAAATCTAAATTAGACTTTTTAATCTTAAATCCTAAATTAGTTTTTGAATGAAAAGCTACAATGTTAGATATTTTATTGACAAATTTATTGATAAAGAGTTTTCCAGCTATATACTCTCACCATCCTTTTATGAGCTTGTACTGGTCCTATATCTTTGCAAATATCAAGTGTTATATTTTACAAGTATTTCCTAATTTGATTCAATTTGCCCTGCTTTAATTATTGATTAGAATAAATATGTTTTCCACCTTGTCATCTTCTTTCTTCTCTGCTTTTGTTACTTAAAATCCTTTGGTAATCCTATATATTTTAAAAGATGATAAGCGAAGTATACAATATAAAATTAAGTTCATGCAAGCAGTAGGCTATATTTTTAAATCAGATTTTTAAATTCAACCATACAAATTAGTTTTCAATGAATGATGATTTTTTTTTTCCTGCCAGGGTATCAAGTGGTTGATAAGTAGCTGGATAGATTTAGATGAAAGTATGATGAAAAAAGATCTCAAAAAATTGAAGTATGCACTTAATTATTATATTCTGAGAAACTTCTTCATGTTTTTAATAATAACTGTACCCTTAGAATTTTCGCAAGCATTGTATTGGTTAATTAATTTCAGGAACAGCTCCAAACATCTCTGGCAGGACTAGGTCTGTGATATTTTTTCAGAACTCTCTAGGGAATTCTAATATGAAGCCAAGGTTGAGCATCTATCATATAGGCTAATGGATTTTCCATTTGTAAATCTGTACTTTTGTAGTGTTATAATTTTATTATTGACTAACATTTGATATGAAGTAAATAATAATGTAATTGCTATAACTGTCTAGTATTGAAAATATAAATAATGAACAGATTTCCATGGGATTGTAGATGTCAGTGTACTGGCGTAAATGAGTGGTGAAAGAAGTAATGATTTTACATGGGCAGCTGAAAGAGAAAATGTAGAAGCCAAGGCATAACTAATAATTGGATTTGATGATGAGCCATTTTATTTCTATTTCTAAATGTGTTATCTGTTATAAAAACTGATTATCAAATAGTGAATAAAATCCTCTATATTTTTACATGATTTACTAAGAAAGCACAGTGGCCCAATTAGTAGGCCAATTGTTATTTTGGTAAATTGTACAAATTAATGTTTTTACTTTTTAATCTACTTGAGTATAATTATTCAGGAAACTGAAGGAAATTCATTTAAAATTGAGTTACAGTGAAAACAAGGAATATAATATGTTACTGGGAAATTTATAAAAGCACTGTAATCACATAGATGATTACAAATCTTATTGCTGGAAGAAAGCAAATGAACCTAAGAGCACTGTTAGATATTACATAATATTAATGGTGTGACATATTTAAGATAACTTCCTATCACATATTCATACTAGTAAATATATTTATTTACAGTTGTTCAGAGCTCTTTTTTATAATGTAATGAGCAAGCTTTTGGCTTACATATGGTCTGTATAATAGAGAGGTATTCTAAGGAACTTCTTTTTTTCTTTTTTATAGTTGAAAATTCATGTTGCAGACATATATGTGTATATTTTTTTAATTAAAAATAGTTTGAACCACAACGCATACTTGAAAAGGTGCATTTGAAGTCAAAATTATGCTTGGAGTAAAAAGGCCACAGCTATTAAATTATATATATGTGTGTGTGTGTGTGTGTGTGTGTGTGTGTGTGTGTGTCTGAAGGTCAATCCAGACATTATTTATTCAAACCACACTGTTGGTATTCAATTGTATGTCTCATTTTAATTCTGTGTTGGAGGAAATAATGAACATTGAAAATAAAATTAAATTATATCCACTTCTCAAATGCCCTAAGAAGAGATGGGGATAAACTATAAAATAGATATTCCCCACTCAATTTTGTTGTTTGTTTCTTGTTTCTTTAATATTTGCTTTAATAATATGTGGGAGCTAAGGACAGGTCGCCCCAAGATGGGCCAGGTTGGCATCACGATTATTTTGAGCTGAAGGCAGTTGAAGCCTTGCAGGCTCAGAAGAAATTTTGCCCCTCCCAGAACTCCATAGAAGAACCTAAATTGGGAGTCCTTTCCTGAATAAGGATGATTAGCAGAAATAAATTTTATCTGAGTCACCCATCTGTATGGCAGGGCAAACATCTAATTACCAAACATCTGCTATTCTTATTGTCCTATAAATTGTTTTTTTATTTCCCTCTGAAGTCCCAGACCCCACCACCCTTTCTCCTTAGTTCAGGATGACATATACCTCATTTTGCTTCACTTTAGAATTTCCATGTCTGTGTGGATTCCTTGTACACATGAGATTAAATTTTATTTTCTCCTCTTAATCTATCTCATGTCAGTTTGATTCCTAGTCCATCTAGAAGGACCTAGAAGGGAACAGGAAATCTGAGAAAAATAAAGAAATAAGGTGATGGAATTGAGACTTAATTAGGTATGGGAGATTAGGGAATCAGAGGTCATGTAAAGATTTCTTAATCTGTACTCAGTCTGAATTCCCATTAAGAAGTTTGTTGTATGCAAGATTAAAGAACTGTACTTTATGTATGTAATTTTGTGTGAATAGTTTCGTAGCACTGCTTCACATGAAGGTATGCTTCATATCCTCCATATGGACACACAAGAAATGGGGGACTGAACATTTAGTGGTTTGTTTTCTCTAGCCTCCCCAGATTTTCCAACAACAAAGTTGCCTGGGCAGGTGGAGGGGGAGCAGAGAAAAGGCAGGCAGACAGAACAAGTTGGATGGTACTGTGTTCAAAGTTATTGCAAAAAGAAAATAAATTAAAAGTAGGCCTAGGTCAATTAGAAAAGGAAGAAATGTTAACTATAGTCACCCTTCTGTATATTAGATCCTTGGAATTAATTTATCTTATAACTGGAAATTTGTGCCCTTTGACCAGGATGTTTTAATGTTCTCACTATAACAACAATGTCAAATGGTAATTATGTAAGGTAAAGGATGTGTTAACTAACCATATTGTGGTAAAGATTTTGCAATACGTAAGTGTCTCAAATCATCACATTGTTCACCTTAAACTTACACAATGTTATATATCAATTATATCTCAATAAAACTGGAAAATCCAAACAAACAAAAACATTTACATATACCATTATTTTTAACATAGGATAATACTTTATATATTATTTTACCATTTAATTTTAGTTACAAGTAATTTCTTTAGACCAATAAACATTTTGTAAATAAAGGAAAAAATAATTATTTCTTGGTGGGTCGGATGGGGCACTAGGTAACAGAAGTAAACATTACAGCCCACTTTTCGGATGTTTGCCAGCACTGTTACAGCAAAATATTATGGAGAAACACAACACATCACAATATTTGTGATCCATCTCTTCCCCCAACTTCTAAAGAGGAAGGGTGGTTTTCTGAGAAACTGCTTAACCTTCACTAAGCAGGCTAATGATAGAACAAACATGAGATACATCATCAATACATGAGAAAGTGTGAGTTATAGATAAAAAGGGGTGAAAAAGGAGAAACTTTCCTAGAAGTGGAATATATAGAGGAGGAAGAGGAAAAGGAAAGTGAAGGAATAAAGTTATTAGAAAAAGTACAACAGCAAAGAGAGATATTTCTTTTTGTAATACAATGGCTTATTCATCTCCTGATGGAAATCTACATTAAACTCCAGAAGTACTTTCAAAGGTTTAATGTTGAATTTATGCTTCTTTTAAATGTCACACAATGCTGGAAATGGCCTTAAGATGGCTCCTTGTACGCTTGTATTACACACGTGTAAAATGAAATGTGTGTGAACAGTTGACAAGCAGAAAGCAGAATGAGATTAGAGTAACTAAGAGGGGCAGCCAGGCAGTGAGAGTAGCTGAGTCATTTTACTAGATGGGAAGTTACCCTAGTTGATAGTTAACCTGGCTGTATTTGGAGTAGCCCTGGGTGCTGAAGCTATGCAGCTCTTCTCTCTCCTCCATGCCCAAACTTCTACAGTTCTTGGGCTTTTAAAAACCACAATGTATTACTATTTCACTTTTTTATATCTTAATAATGTGTCTTAATAATATATTTCATAGTGTTGTTCTCTATTTTGGGAAAACCAAAAAACAAACAAAAACAAAAAACAAAGCCTAATAGAAAGAATAGTTATGCCATTTGAGACTGAAGTAAAATTTTAGATTTTTTCAGTCATTCAAGGTTATGGTACTTTGGGAATGTCATGCTGTAAATACACAGGATTTTCAAAAGTGTAGAATATCTTACAGCAGGTTTGATCAAAGTTAACTTTGTGGGTGTTAATTTTTCTTACAGATTCTGTTCATTGTACTGAATACTAATGTTTCTATGCAAAATACAGTATTTTAGTCTCACCAGATAGGACCATAGAGCTAACAGCATATTGGGGGTATCTATACTCAGTTTCAAAGAAAGAAAATTCTGAATGACCAGATCAACTCCTTTTCTTTTCTTTTTCTTGTAATATAAAGAAAAGATATGTAAGACTCCTGAGTGATTGAACTTTAGTTTCAGAAATCAATTTAAAAAACTGTCTTTATTTTAAAAGATGAGAAAGCTAGGGGCACCTCGGTGGTTCAGTCAGTTAGCATCTGAGTCTTGGTTTTGGCTCAGGTCATGATCTCATGGGTCAGGAGATTGAGTCCCACATTGAGTTCCCTGCTTAGTAGGGAATCTACTTGAGATACGCTCCCTCTGCCCTTCCCCCCACTCTCACTATCTCTTTCTGTCTCCCTAAAATAAATAAACAAATCTTAAAAAAAAGATGAGAAAGCTAATATTTAAATTTTAAGTCAAATTTTCATAGTATTGATGTTTTATTTGCAAGCAATTGAAATGCAATTGAAATATATGCAATAAAACTATAATATTTTAAATAAGAATCTATTTTTGATATCCAGTATTAAAAAATACTAATATGAATGTAAGAAAGCATTAATATGGCTCATATATTTCCATTCAGCTAACAATGCACTATTAATAAATGTCTAGACTTCTCTGAGCTGATCTAAAATGAATTGTTTGCCTAACAGACCTATTAAAGCCAAATCAGTAGAATTCAAAAAAAGTATTTCAGAAAATTCATGATACGCACTTTTTTTTCATATGCTCATAGGTAGAACTCACTTATTTTTTTCCTATACCCTCACCCATCATGCTTTTGTTATATTTCCCACCACTGTATTTATTTTATAGCTCAATGGGTTTCTTTTTTTTCCAACCCAACAAGTATGCTTCCATGGTAGAAATTTTAACCTTTCTCTATCCCCATCTTTTCATAGTATTCATTGCCTTTGGCTCTAATGAAAATGCAGATATTCGTAAGAGAGACCAATTGCTCCTATTGCAACCCTCTAGAATAAAAAACACTCACTCACTATGCTCCATATGCTGTCCAACTGGCTGGGGTGGTTGTATTCTATACAGCCACTGGAATGTATCCAAACCAATACCTTATCAGGGATGAGAGGAAAACAAGGATGAGAGAAGAAGAGATGAGATGCAAATTGGACAGTTGGACAAGGGACTTGACTTGGTATAACTTTGGGGGGGGTGTTGAAATAATAATAATAATAATAATATGTTGAAATAATTCCAGTGACCTAGAAAGAAGCCATAATGTAGTAGTGATGCGACAGAGATTGATTGATGAATTAGAAAGTGGGTAACAGTGGGGCACCTGGATGGCCTAGTTGGTTAGCATCCAACTCTTGATTTTGGCTCAGGTCATGATCTCAGGGTTGTGAGATCAAGCCCTGAGTTGGGCTTCATGCTGAGTGTGGAGCTTGCTTAAGTTTCTCTCTCTCCCTTTCCCTCTGCCCCTCCCCACCAGCACTCATGCTCAATCTCTCTCTCTCTCTCTCAAAAAGAAAGAAAGAAAGAAAGGAAGAAAGAATAAAGAAAAAGACAAAGAGAAAGGAAAAGAAATTGAAGAACAAGAGATATAGTAGCTCTTATGCTGTTGATGTCAGTAAAACCTTTCTGTGCTGGGGAAAAACAACACCTTTGGGTAGGGTAGTATATATATAATGTCATTTAATGATGTTTCCATTCAACAAGACATCAATTATACCTTAGTTCTTCAATTCAATTCAATTCTACTGCATGGAAAGAAAAAGGATCTTGTTGCATGAAGGCCAAACTGGGGAAGACAAAAGAAAGGTATATTGATTTCTAAAAAATTCATGGGTAGTGCATTTTAATTACTGAAAATTTTTATGATTTGTCTTAGGATATCTTCTAATTGAATACTATTACACATGGAACACATGAGACATAAAGTCAAATTTTGCACTGTTTTGCTATAAGTTAATGGAAATAACACTAGCCATTGAGTTTCCTCCCATTAACTTCTTTCTTGTGTGTGGGCTGATAAAATTTAAGTAGGGGTCTACATGCATCTTACCTAAATCCCTATTTGGATTCAATATGAGCTGCTTAGTACTTTTGTAAAATTAATTATTTAGTCTCAATTCTAATAGCTGTCAATTTATGAATCAATGTTTTGTTTTTTTAAGATCTTATTTATTTGATAGAGAGAGAGAGAATGAGAGAGAGAGAAAGAGCACAAGCAAGGGGAGTGGCAGGCAGAGGGAGAGGGCGAAGCAGGCTCCCTGCTGAAGGATGCGGGGGGGGGGGGGGGCTTGATCCCAGGACCCTGGGATCACGACCTGAGCTCAAGGCAGTTGCTTAACTGACTGAGCTACCCAAGTGCCCCAGAATCAATACATTTAAGGAGATACTTTTAGAATCACTTCCTTTAGAGTTGCCAAGATTATTTACCTGTTTCTCATACAACACCAATATTGGAATCTTACACCCAGAAACAAAGCACACTACAATGCAAAAGAAGCAAACATATTAAAGAGGAATTAACTTTAAGAAGCTCTGACAGATGCAAAGAGCTTCACACACATTGCTCTGTGCTGTTTAACATATGTTGTCAATTAAAAATTGCTTAAGAAATATTTAACAAGACAGATCTCTCACATTTGGAGTTTGTGGAAATAATTTTTGCATCTTGTCTTATTTTACTTTTGCATGTTTAACTTAAAAAAACAAAGTTTATTTGCTCAAGTCGTGCCTTAATTATTTTCTTTGAAAGATGCTTTTTTTGGATGCATTTGTTTTCCATAGGTGGTAAATATATTTCCATTAACATTTCATGGCTGACTGTACATAAAATGTTTAACATGATGAATTAAGAGGTATTTATTTCCCATTAAAAATTTTGTTAATACTCTTAACTAACATTATTTATAGCCTAATTATTTCCTGATAGTGGAGACTTCGTGCTGTTTGAAAAGTTTTGTTGAGATACACATATATATATGTGTGTGATATGTTTACTACTGCTAGAATAGAAGTTGAATAATTACTGACATAGAATCAACACCAATTTTGACACAGAATCCTGGAGAAATATGTCAACTGTAACCCACAAAGTTTGTAAAATAAATTGAGGACAGCTCATCCCATGCATAATCATTTTCAGATTTTGGCAAAACCATTTGGTAGGTGATAATTTAGTGATAGGGACAGCAGCATCTCCAGCAGAATCTATTGTGGTAGGATTGGGTGTTCTAGTATAATCCTAGAGTGAAAATGGTCCTCATAACCATGGTAATTAATTAGGCCTTCAATAATTTTATTAGTGCAGTTCAAGTAGATTTAGCCATGAACTAACATATAAAAAGACAAACACATTAATTATGAGACAAAATGAAACACATATAATCTCCATATGCCTTTAACTTTTTCAATGAGCAAACTGATGGTTTTGTAAACCCAGATGGAATATTGAGTCAGTAAATTGTTTGGTGTACAAGGATTAGTGATGAATAGATGCATTTCCACATTCATTTTTTTTTTCATTTGTCCAGTGGATATGTTGGGTATCCATAGGTGTGCAGAAGCTTGTCCTGAGTACTGTGGAGAGACTGGAAACTGTCTCTGCCCATGTATCTATCTATCCATCTACTACTTTATCATTTCTTTTTTTTTTTATAATTAATTTTATTTTATTATATTATGTTAATCACCATACAGTACATCCCCTG
>NC_048224.1:103771176-103825871 GCF_002007445.2 Ailuropoda melanoleuca
TGACACTAATCTCTTCAAATTTTTCTGCCTATTTCCCACATAATACTAATGCTCTAGTCTGGAACTCAGATATGATTTACTTTTTCCCTCTTTGCATGTCCAACATTTCTTTCTCTCATTCTTTATTTCTTACAGATGCTTATAGATTTTAAACTTTGTTCTTCATAAGCTTATTTATTTGTGTAAGAACAAATGGTGTATTTTTATCAAATGCCTTATCAGCATTTGGAGAGTNATGGTGTATTTTTATCAAATGCCTTATCAGCATTTGGAGAGTAACCTATATGGTTTGCTTCTTTTGATACATTAATGTTATTGATTTTATTTCAAACTTTTCAAATACTGAATATATTTTATTTAAGTTTGATGGGGCTCTAGATCAGGCTATAGGAACTGGCTTATGGTGAATATCTTTATGTCCCACTGAACTACAATTGTTAGCATTTTGTTCAGATTTAATATCAGTGTTTATAAATAATATTAATCACTCCTTTTTACTTCATTTTTTACATTATTTTAATATGTAAATTACATTTATGCTTATATTTTCATAGACTTGTATTTGATTTTAGATAATTTGAAGGAATTCAATAACAGTAAAAACTATTTAGAAACTTCTAATAGTTAAACATTGGAAAATATTATTTTTGTTTGCTTTTTCTAATTTAAATTCAATTAATTAACATGTTGTGTATTATTAACTTCAGAAGTAGAGTTCAATGATTCATCAGTTGTATATAACATCCAGTGCTCGTTACATCACATGCCCTCCTTAAGCTCATCAGCCTGTTACCCCAACCACTCACCCCTCTCCCCTCAGCAACCCTCAGTTTGTTTCCTATCGTTAAGAGTCTCTTATGGTTTGTCTCCCTCTCTGATTATGTCTTGTTTTATTTTTCACTCCCTTCCTCTGTGCTCCTCTGTTTTGTTTTCTTAAATTCCACATTTGAGTGAAATCATATGCTAATTGTCTTTCTCTGATTGACTTATTTCACTTGGCATAATAACCTCTAGTTCTGTCCATGTCATTGCAAATGGCAAATGTTCATTTTTGATGGCTAATATTCCAGGGTGTGTGTGTGTGTGTGTGTGTGTGTGCTCACGCACGCGTGCATGCCACATTTTTTTTGGATATTATATATATATATTTAGGTTTCACTATGTGTGNTGTGTGTGTGTGTGTGTGTGTGTGTGCTCACACACGTGTGCATGCCACATTTTTTTTGGATATTATATATATATATTTAGGTTTCACTATGTGTACACATACAATTATACTTCAAGAAAGGCAATAGAATGATAAATGCTTTAGAAAGGTTTTAGAAGAAATTGACTGAGTACAAGGCTACTGTACTTAGAACATACAGGAAAAAAATCTCAAGAGGAGCTGTTTGATCAACAATAGGAATGATAAAAGTTGGAATGGTTGAGAAATGGAAATTTACCCAATGTAATTGGGGCTTTGAAAGAGGAAGAATATAGGAAACATATATTCAGGTCAGTCCATGGAGGACCTAAAGGCCACAATAAAGAGTTTAGCAATCCATTTTTCCTCTCTAAACCTAATACTAATGACACACCATATCTGAAATCTCAACTGTAATTTGGATCCCATTTACTTTGGTTCAGTAAGTATCAAAATTCTTTATTTAATAGAGTCAGCATGAACATACCACTTTGTTTTTGNCCCAATGTAATTGGGGCTTTGAAAGAGGAAGAATATAGGAAACATATATTCAGGTCAGTCCATGGAGGACCTAAAGGCCACAATAAAGAGTTTAGCAATCCATTTTTCCTCTCTAAACCTAATACTAATGACACACCATATCTGAAATCTCAACTGTAATTTGGATCCCATTTACTTTGGTTCAGTAAGTATCAAAATTCTTTATTTAATAGAGTCAGCATGAAACATACCACTTTGGACACTTAAATGTATTATGTGGCATTCTATTGTTTTCAGGTAAAAACTACATAAAACAGTCACTACATTTTGAAATCTGCACAAGGAGATTGTTATCTTGCTTTCCAGCTTCATCTTTGTATTTTAACCATGTCTTATTTGCTGGTGCTTCATTCCTGTACCCTGATACACTTTGTGTTTCCTTTGATCAAATTTGTTGATAAGCAAAGGCTGTATCTTTTTTATTTTTTTCCAAATGTTTAGTTTTTTTAGAGGGTTTTAAAACATTGACAGTAATTTTTGACAAGGATGTCAAGATAAACAAAAGGAAAAAGATACTCTCTTCAGCAAATGGTATTGGGAAAATAGGATATCAACATGTGAAAGAATGAAAAGAGACCCTTATCTTATACCACACACATAAATCAACACAGGATGGATTAAAAATGGATTAAAGACTTAAACATAAGTCCTAAAACTGTAAAACTCCTAGAGGAAAACATAAGGGAAGAACTTCTTGGCATTGGCCTTGGCAATGATTTATTTAGTATGGCACCAGAAGCACAGGACACAAAAATAGAAAGTGGAACTATATCAAACACAAAAGCATCTGTACAGGAAAGGGAAAAACAACAGAATAAAAAGGCAACCTACAGAATGGGAGAAAATATTTGCAGACCATATATCTGATTAGGGGTCAATATCCAAAAGATACAATAAACTTCTGTAACTCAATAGCAAAAAACCAAATGATCCAGTTAGAAGAGGGATAAAGAAAAGGACTCGAATAGGCATTTCTCTAGATATGTAAATGGCCAGAGGTATATGAAAAGATTTTCAACATCAGTAATCATCAGGGAAATGTAAATCAAATCCGGAGTGACATATTACCTCACATCTCTTAGGATGGCTTATTATAAAAGAAGAAAAGGAGAGAAAGAAGAGGAAGAAAATAAGTGTTGACAGGGATGTGGATAAATTGGACTCTTGTACACTGTTGGTGGGAATGTAGAAGATGCATCTGCTGTGGAAAAAGTATGGAGGTTCCTCAAAAAATTAAAAGTACAATGACCATATTATCCAGCAATCCTACTTTTGGGTATTTACAAAACAAATGAAATCAGGATATTGAAGAAATATTTGCAGTCTCGTGTGTATAGCAGCATTATTCACAGTAGCCCAAGACATGCAAACAACTAAATGTCCATCAGTAGATGAATGAATAAAGAAAATATAGTGTGTGTGTATATATATATATACATATACATATATATAGTGTGTATACATATATATGGATATATAAATGAAAATACATATATATATGATAATATATATAATAATATATATATGAAAAATATACACACACACACACAATGGAATATTATTCAGCCTTAAAAATAAAGGAAATCCTGTCATGTGCAGCAGCGTGATTAAACGAAAAAGTCCTTATGCTAAGTGAATTAAGTTGTCATGGGAGGACAAATACTGCATGATTTCACTTAAATAAGGTAACTAAAAAAATCAAAATCATAGAAATAGTAGAATGTTGGTTGTCAGGAGCTGGGGGGAACAGGAGACAGGGCGTTGTTTGATGTATATAAAGTTTTAGTTATGCATGATGAATAAGTTGTAGAGATCTATAGAACAGTGTGTATATAATTAACATAATTATAATTTAGTATTGTACACTTAGAAATTTGTTAAGAGGAAAGATCTCCTGTAAAGTCTTCTTCCCATACAAAAAAAGAAAAAAATGAGACGGGCCAGAGGAAATTTTTGAAGGTAACTGAACTGTTTATTACCTTGGTTGTGGTGATTGGTTCACTAGTGTATGCATATCTCCAAACTCATATATTAAATATGTCCAGTTTTTGTATATTATACCTCAATAAAGCCATGTAAAACAAAACAAAACAAAGATTGGCCAAATGGGTAAAAATAAGTAATTTACGGACATCCAGTATTACTTTTGTGGTAAACGTTAGGTCTAGTACCCTCTCAATATAAAGAACAGTGATTTTCCAAATGAATTTATTGAGTATGAAACCACATATTAGAGATTCTAACTCCATACCTATCTAGCCATCTCTCTATAATCTTCTCTATCTTTTTTTATCTATTTCTATAAATAAAAGGATCTCTGCATTTTGACAAAATTTACCACCAGGTTTAGGGCACTGAACATAGTTCAGAAAGATCGAGTCATATTGCAGTGTGCAGCTTCATCCCTCTTTCTCACTCTGTGTCTTGCAGACCATGGTCTGTTCATTTTCAAGATTTATTATTTACTTGATGTGCCATCCCTGCTGACAGGTTTAAGCTCTTTCTTCTACTTGTTTTTTTTTTCTTTTATGTGTCATCATCTGACAAACTCCTGATCAGTCATCAAAAATGAGTTCAAATGTAACTTTCAGAGAGAATCTTTACACCTAGATATTGTCTTTCCTTCCTTTACCTACTTATCTGTTTTATGTAAATATTATAACTTTTTATCTTTCTACCTCTCTTTTATAAATATGAGCCCCTCAAGGACCGAAATGACAATAACTTCATCTTTATTTTCCTTGTTATAAAAGACGACAGAAATATATACATACACACATATACACAAATGAGCTATGTGATACTTCAGAATGATGGTAAGAACTGTACATTACATTATCTACATGTAGCATATTGCTCTGACTATAGGGCTCTTTGCTCTGTCGTTTTCCTATTCACATAGTTCTCAGATAAGTGTACATATTTGAACTGTATGCAGACCTTTTAAAACATGGATATTTCTGGCCTTTACCAAAAAGGGTTAAATTGTGCATTTGAAACAGACACCTTAGATTGTTGTGATGCAGGCAATCCACAGGTAACACTTTGAGAAGCACATGCAGGCTACACTAAACATGTTAATACATGTGGGACTCCACTGAAGCATAAGATAAAATAGGTCATGCATGCTAAACCAAGATAGTGTCAGATTAATTTAGACTACATTTTTAATGAAGCTTTTGTGGAAATGCTCTTGCACCACTAGGTGTCATTGTTAATGTCTCATTCATTTTGTGATAAATGATATGTGAATTTTTCCTTCTCTTTGTATATAGATTTCAAATTCATGAAAGGGGATAATTAATTCCATAATTCTGGGCAAAGTAGACAAAAACCTTTTCACATACATACGTACTTTCTTGTAGTCTTTTATTTTTCCAATAAGCCTCAAATTCCTTTGTTCCTGGTTATGTCAATAAAAGGCGAATGAGGTTTGATACCTCTGAAACCAAATATGCCAAGGTAGGGAACTGTGACTAAAGCTGATACCGTCTGCCTCTGTGACATATCAAGTGAAAGTCTTTATGCCTGTCTATCGATCTACACATTTAGACAGGTTTGACAAGCATGCTGTTTTAGCAAGAAACAATACAAAGAGCAGAAAAAACAATCTTCATTGTATTTAAGCCTCAGGCTTCTCTGGGCTTCAGCCTGAGGGAATTGCATTCTTCTTCATAGGATGCAGTTGTTGTCCCAGCTGAAATTTCCAATAGACTGAGAATTATTTTCAATTACACTGAGTTAGACATGACCTCAAGGTAGAATTTTATATTAAGTGGATAACTGATGGTTGTTATTACAGGAAAAAGACACGAGCAGTAGGAATAGCAAATAAAATGAGTTGAATAAAGAACTGAACTGTTATTGAATGTTCAGAATAACAGGGTATTCCGTAGGCCACTGTTCTTTGGAGCACTTTGGTCCCCCTTGCGATAAGCAGTATTGAGCTTAAAAAAAGCATTCGGAGGGTTTCATGGGAGGAAAAAAAAAAGTGTGTTTAGGTATTTATATATAAGTGACTTGATTCTCAGTTTTGATTGGCATTCTTCTCAATTTTTGTTATAACACTGCTTTCAAAACTTTTAAAGCATGAATTATTTAAAAACTGCTTTCAAAACTGATTGCTAAACTAAGGCTTATATACTCTGCCAAATAATAAAGCTATTCATTTCCTGAAGTTTTTATTCATTCTTGAATTCATTTACTTTTCAAATATTTATTATTCCATAGATATTTTTATTACAACATCAGAAGTATGTGAGATATTATAATTATTTAGTTTTTGTTACTAATATATCCCACATAATATTAATTGCTCTCTGCAAATTCATTGAAGAATTACTGCAATGTCTTATATCACAAGAATCTTTAGGAAAAAATTTTAATAATATAATAATTATAATAATAATAATAAAATGTCTAACTAGGTAAAAGATTGTGAGTCTTACTTCTGCAGATGTACAAGTCTAATTAAATCAACTATTTAGACAATTTAATTTTATGATAATCAAGATTTAGTTGGCAAATAACTGTTCTCTATATCCATTATTCTTTTCAGTTATTCAAGGAAATGTCTTACTATTTGTGTCAAGAAAATACTGCTTTCAAAAAAGCTAATAATTACTTTTGTTCAGTTATCAATCCATTAAAAGTAGTATAATTGTTTTCTAAATGAATAAAGTTGTTATACAGATAAATACTCAGAAGTATCTTTTGCTATGAAGTTTCGATATAACACATTTTCTTCCATTTTATATATAGAATCCAAATTAATAGTCTGTTTTCTGAAAAAATCCTTTTGAATTTATTCAATTAAGTTTATACTTCAAGAGATATATGAATAATGCATTTTAACATGTCTTGCTCATACATTTTTTTCAGAATATAATTCAGCAATTTACTTAGTTTAGGTATGCTATCATTTTTTTTATTTTTAGGGGAGAGTACCACATTTAATCAGCATAAATTAATCATTCTTAAAAGTTCACATCTCTAATGTATTTTTAAGTTAGGCTAATTTAAAAATTTCTAAATTAAGTTGGTTTTTCCAAGCGCAATTGGAAAAAAATCTGTATATTAAATAAGAAGTACTATGCTATATTTTTATGTTTTCTCATGATTCATTGCTTCCTTTGATTATACAGGGTTGGATAATTTGAAAGGAGTCACAGGGAATCACAAGTTTATGCATATATAAAGCTTTAATAAATGTAAATGATAAGGCACAAGAGAAGAAAATGTAAACAGTCATGAAGATTCCTGAATATCTGTAGGCACGGAAGCCAGGATTTTTTTTTTTAAAGATTTATTTCTTTCAGAGAGAGAGAAAACAGGAGGAGGGGAAGAGGGAAAGGGAGAGAGACAATGCTGGAGCAGACTCCTCTCTGAGCATGGAGCCCGAGGCAGGGCTCTATCCCAGGACCCTGAGATCATGACCTGAGCTGAAATCAAGAGTTGGCTGCTTAAATCTCTGAGCCACTCTGGTGCCCTAAGCAGTATTTTTTCTTAGTCACATAGTATACACTCCTTCTTTGGTTTATGAACCATCAAGATATCTGCAACATATCTTCGTTTCAGGGAGCTCAGGCATGAGTTTACTAAGGCATATTTTATACCTCATTGATCAAGAAGCTATAAATCCCAGCTTTGTAAGTGGTTTGTAATGTGCAAACCATCCATTGAAACTCTAGGGGAGTTTCAAACTTTTAATAGTGCATTACACATCTGAGTTAGCACATCTCATCCTTATTTTGGCCAGGGGTCAGTACCAGCCCTCCAGGCATACCCAGAGATTAGCACAGAGCCATCCTCATCCCAGTTGTAAGATAACTCTATTCTTACACAGTGCTTAAACAGGGCAAGCCATTTAAGACCCTTGTGGCTCAATGCCCTCAGTATTCATATTTTAATATCTTGATGATATGATATTAATAATATTATTAAGATATTAATGATAAATAAGTCAAGTTTGCCAACCTATAGTTAAGAGAGTAAGCTTCTTTTGGCAGCTAGCAATTTCTGCTTATGTTTTTTCACATCCTCAGCAACCTAAAATGACCTTCTCTTTTAGTTAAATAAAATCAGAAGTGTCCTTCCTTAACCTCTAAGCTGAGCTTTTTGAAATTTACCTTTGCAGAGTCAGAAAAGGTATAAAAAACTTCTTTAGAGGCAGCCATTTCAACTTTATTAATATCCATTTTCTTGTGTTGTAGACACAAATAGACTCCTTCCTTTTTCTCCTTCCATCTCATATGCCATATCCATTTCTTGTCTTCAAATGCCTAGAGGCTGAGTAATGTACGTGTTGCATATATTTTTAAATAATATGAAATGGAGACTTGGACAAAAAATAAGTTGATCTTCTTAAAATATGTTACTTTCTTTTTTATCTTTTTTGACAGCATACAAAATATCTTGCCCTTACTGTTGCAAGATTAGCCAGTCATTACAATACTTTTTTTCTGTATAAACTAAATATTTTTCCTCAACTAAGTACATAAATTAGATTTCAGCTTAGCAATTGCTAACACTTAAGCTTAAGTCACTATTGACTTTAGATTGAGCTGCCAAAAACTTTTTAAAAAACAAAGAAAAACTTCTGTGATAGAGAATATATGTAAAAGTGGTATGATAGAGTTTATATATGAATTCTTGAGATAGTTCTCTAAGTTTGACTGAAATATCCTTAAATGAATATTAAAACATTTATAAATGAAAATATACGTTCTCCTAGTAATATTAGGTTGGCTTTGATTTATATTCATGTAGAGTGAATCAAGATAAGAAATTAGAACAAAGTGATTGTAACAAAAACAGTTGATAAAAAGGTTTGATTACAAAGGCTTTATGTAATAAATGTATAAAAATACATTGAATTTATTCAATCTTAAAATTCCATTGTCTTTCTTTTTTGAATCATAGATCTGTCATCTAGAAAGTATGCGTGACAACACTATAGCATATATACACACATAGTCCAAGACATATGTGTATTTGTAGATTAAAAAACCACAGCATTTTTGTTTATTAACAGTTTATTGATAATGTAATAACTTCTTTATTAATCATGATGATAATTTAACATGTTTTTAAAATAATATCACCAAAAAATATCAAGGAAATTAAAGCAGCTAAAATATAAATAGCTAAAATGTATAAATTTAATGACTGCAAAAGAGTAGAGAATTTTTAATAAGTAATTAAGATCATCATATTCATGGTGGTTGTTATTACCCTTTATTACCATAATAATAAATGCTAGTGTGTTGACTTTTTAAGGAAAAAAGTTATATTTGTTGTAGTGTTGGATGCAAAAAAAATCATGTTAGTGTACTTAAACTGGAACACCCTATGTCTTGAGCAAATAGACATGGGAAATTAGGGTGCTGTTCCCCAATCCAGTAGAGGAAAGACATAATTCCCAAGCTCCAAAGTTGGCTTTCAGGAACTAATCTATTGCTAGCTTACCTGAAGTATGCTGGTTAAAAGAAAAAGTAGAATGAAATAATATTAATTGGAAAAGGAAGCCACAGGCCAAATTATACAAAGTCTTCAAGCCATAATAAGGGCTTGGAATGTTTTCTAAGTGTGGCTAAAGAGAGCTTGTGTCAAGAGAATAACAAGTTCTAGATCATTGAACTGCTAGCCAGAGAATGGCTAATTGAAGAATAAGCAAGATTTAAGGAAAACAGGAAGGAGGTTATCACAATAGTCCAAACAAGATACACTATGATTTGATGTTTGTTGTTTGCATTGGGGTTGCATATAAATTAATGAATTTAATATGTATTTATAATATAGATATGAATGAAGTTCCCCAATCTACAGTCGAAAATGTGAAGAAGATAATGAAGGAAAACAGGAGAATGTAAAAGAGTAAACCTGTATAGTTGTAGTTGAAGAGGGAAACATTCTACATACTCAGCAAAATTACATTTATGTATTCTAAAAGTTAAAACCATAAAAACAATTTGAATTTACTGGACATCACTGTAACCTATATTGGGGCTCCTTTAAAATATAAGTTTTTGGAACAACCCTTTTGAAGTTTACCTTACAACCCTACAGTCTACTTCCCTCTCCTGCTGAATTTCAGGTTGTTTCATCTGCATTACCTCAGTGGTATAAAACATCCTCTTCTTCTGATCACAAAACAATTTTTGGAGTAGGTCTTATATTGTCCCTAATTTAGCTATATTAAGAAAGCACGGTGTGTTGTCTACAGGATCTGGCTTACTAATACTGTTCTCATTCCTTCTTACTGCAGATTATAAGAATTGCAAAATCTTGGAAATAAATTTTGAGGGTTTTTTTTCCTCTCTTTCTCTCCACAATAGAGTTGAGGAAAATGAGTGAATATGGCATGAGTGGGAGTTCATTATCAACATGGGGATATGTAAAAGGATTGAGTAAAATGAGGACTGAAAGGCCCATTATATTATCAATATAAAAGTCAATAGTGACCTTAAGAAGAATAGATTAACAGAAAGATAAGAGTGAAAAAAACAGAATGTGTGATGAGAAGGTAAGCATGACACACATAAGCAAACTTTTTGTATTTTGTCTAGAAAAAGGCTCAAGAAACAGTTTATTGGATAATGTAAGTTGAGGAAACAAAGGAGAATATTATTTAGAAATATTTTAAGGTGTGTTATAAACAACCGAACAGTTAAATAGTTTGATCAGGTTAGTCAGGTATGCCAGAAGCTCTTAATTCTTTCCAGGCAGGACTTCATTTCTGGGTATCTTTTGTCAAAATGAAGGCCTAGTTGAGAGCAGGCACAAGGATATTTTTGTATAAATGAATACATTAATTACCAAGTGTACCTTAGCCAAATTTCTTACCTTGAAATATTGCCTTATTTGCTTTAGTTATTAACTTTAGAAAATGGCCACCTCCGTTTATTAAACTTCATATCAGAAAGTCAATATCTTATCATCCATTTACTCTGCTGACCTTAGCAATGTTTTAACCGTTCCTACGTTAAACATTTTATTCTGTGTAATTGGAAGATAACTTGGATGTTTTTAGTATTATTTAGGGGGATATTGGATTCATTTAGATTTAACAATTGTATTTTCCTGAAACACATACTCTCAGAAATTCTCAAATATCAAAATCCAAATGGTAAAACATTGAGGGACAACTTAGATTTCTGCAATCTTCACTTACATTGAGAGAACCTATTATTGCTATTACTTAATTCTTTTCAATGGTAAGTGAATTGTGTCTAGGCCTTAGTACTTCTGATAAAGAAAAGCACAGAGCAAGTAAGATTTAGTTTAAGCTTCTGGAAAAGGAATTGAGTCATGAGAATTTTGAAGATAAGAAAAAATTTCAAAGAATTTTAATTAAGAAGAATTCCCCATTTACAGATCAATAAATAATAAAATGAGTGCAAAAGTATTAAAATTATTACAAAGTAATCTTGATATCTAATTTCAGTTTATTAAAAATAATATGTAGTACATGATTGTAAACTATATTAAACACAGAAGAAAAGAAGATGCAACTAAATTCGTAGTAACATCAGCATATTGATTTTTCTGTGGAGCACAATTTTTTTGTTAATTTTATTTATTTATTTATTTATTTGACAGAGAGGGAGAGAGAGTACAAGCAGGGGGAGCGGCAGAGGGAGAGGGACCAGTAGGCTCCCCGCCGAGCAAGAGCCCAATGCAGGGCTTGATCCCAGAACCCTGGTATCATGACCTGAGCTGAAAGCAGATGCTTAACTAACTGAGCCACCCAGCTGCCCCAAGCACAATTATTTATTTTTTTAGTTATTTTTTTATTCCAGTATAATTAAGATACGGTGTTACAATAGTTTCAGGTGTACAATATAGCGATTCAACAATTCTATACATTACTCAGTGCTAATCACTGTAAATGTGCACTTAATCCCTCTCACCTTTTTCACCCATCCAGGTTATTCTCTATGTTTAAAAGTCTGGGTTTTTTTAATTCTTTTTCTGTTGCTTTTTTTGTTTTGTTTTGTTTTGTAAGTTTCATATATGAGTGAAATCATGTGGTGGTGGTTTTTTCTCTTATTTCACATGGCATTATAACCTCTAGATCCATCCATATTATTGCTAATGGCAAGATTTCATTCTTTTTTATGGCTGAGTAATATTCCATTGTATATCTATACCATATGTTCTTTATCATTCATCAGTCAATGGACACTTGTGTTGTTTCCATATTTTGGCTATTGTAAATAATGCTGCAGTAAACATCGGGGTGCATATATCTTTTCAAATTAGTGTTTTCATATTGTTTAGGTAGATACCCAGTAGTAGAATTACTGGCTCATATGGTAATTTTATTTTTAATTTTTTGAGGAACCTCCATACTCTTTTCCACAGTGACTGCATCAGTTTGCATTTTCTCCAGCAGTGCACAAGTGTTCCTTTTTCTCCACATTCTCACCAACATTTGTTGTTCCTTGTGCTTTTGATTTTAGCCATTCTGACAGGTGTGAGGTGATATCTCATTGTGGTTTTGATTTGCATTTCCCTGATGATGAATGATGTTGAGCATCTTTTCATTTGTCTGTTCATTGTCTGGATGTCTTCTTTCAAGAAATGTCTGTGTCTTCTGCCCATTTTTTTTTTTAATTTAGTTATTTGTTTTTTGGTGTTGAGTTGTTAAGTTCTTAATATATTTTGGATACTAACCCTTTATTGGTTATGTCATTCGCAAATAACTTCTCCCATTCAGTAGATTGTCTTTTAGTTTGTTGATTGTTTTCTTTGCTATGCAGAAACTTTTTATTTTGTTGTAGTCCCAATAATTTATGGTTGCTTTTGATTCCCTTGCCTCCAGAGACATATCTAGAAAAGTGTTGCTATAACTGATGTCTGTACTCTTTTCTAGGATTTTTATGGTTTCAGGTCTCACATTTATATCTTTAATTCATTTTGAGTTTATTTTTCTGTACAATGTAAGAAAGTGGTCCAGTTCCATTCATTTGCATGTAGCTATCCAGTTTTCCCAACATTTGTTGAAGAGACTATTTTTACCATTGCATATTCTTGCCTCCTTTGTCCAAGACTAATTGAGCATATAATCATGGCTTTATGTCTGGGCTCTTTATTTTGTTCTGTTGATCTATGTGTCTGTTTTTGTGCCAGTACCATACTGTTTTGATTACCACAGCTTTGTAGTGTATCTTGGAATCTGGAATTGTGATACCTCCAGTTTTATTCTTCTTTTTCAAGGTTGCTTTGGCTATTTGGGGTCTTTTATGGTTCCATACAAATTTTAGAATTATTTTTTCTAGTTCTGTGAAGAATGTTGTTGGTGTATTGATAGGGTTTTTTTTAAGTCTGTAGATTGCTTTAGATAGCATGGACATCTTAATACTTGTTTGCCCAATCTATGCGCATAAAATATCTTTCCATTTGTTTGGATCATCATCATTTTATTTCATCATTGTTTTAGAGTTTTCAGAATACAGGCCTTTCATTTCTTTGGTTAAGTTTATTCGTAGGCATCTTATTTTTGATGCAATTGTAAATGGGATTGTTTTCTTAATGTCTCTTTTCTGCTACTTCATTATCAGTGTTTTGAATTACAACAAATTTTTGTATAATTTTGTATCCTGTGACATTACTGAATTCATTTTTCAGTTCTAGTAGTTTTTTGGTGGAATCTTTAGTATTTCTATATATAGTACCATGTCATCTGCAAATAGAGAAAGTTTTACTCTTCCTTATCAATTTAGATGTTTTTATTTCTTTTACTTATCTGATGGTTGTGGCTTGGACTTCCAGTACTATGTTGAATAAAAGTGGTGAGAGTGCACATCCTTGTGTTATTCTTGAACTTAGGGGAAAAGATCTCAGTTTTTCACCACTGAACATGATGTTAGTTGTAAGTTTTTCATATATGATCTTTATTATGTTATAGTATGTTCCCTTGAAACCTACTTTGTTGAGGGTTTTTATCATAAATGTTGCACTTTGTCAAATAACTTTTTCTTAATCTATCAAAATGATCATATGGCTTTTACCATCATGTTTGTTGATTTGTGAATATTGAACCACCTTTGCATCTCAGGAATAAATCCTATTTGATCCTGTGGAATAATTTTTTTTTTTAGTTTATTGGTGGATTCAGTTTGTTAGTATTTTGTTGAGGCTATTTTCCTCTAAGTTCATCAGCTATACACCTGTAGTTCTCTTTTTTTGTAGTGTCTTTATCTGGTTTTGGTATCATGGCAATGCTAGCCTCATAGAATGAGTTTGGAAGTTTTCCTTCCTCTTCTATGTTTTGGAATAGTTTAGACAAATAGGTATTAACTTTTTTTTAAATGTTTGGTAGAATTCACCTGTGAAGCCGTCTGATCCTGGCCTTTTGTTTGTTGGGAGTTCTTTTTATTACTGACTTAATTTCATTGCCAGTAATAGGTCTGTTCAAATTTTCTATTTCTTTCTGATTCAGTTTTGGGAGGTTATGTTTCTAGGAATATATCTATTTCTTCTAGGTTGTCCAGTTTGTTGGCATATAATTTTTCATAACATTGTCTTAACAATTTTTTGTATTTCTATGGTGTCCTTTGTTATTTATCCTCTTTCATTTCTGATTTTGTTTATTTGTGTTCTCTCTCTCTCTCTCGTTCTTATTGTTGTAATTGTTATTTTGAGTCGGGCTTATCATTTTTGTTGATCTTTACAAGGAACTAGCTCCAGGTTTCATTGATCTTTTCTAGTTCCTTTTTTTTTTTTAAGTTTCTATTTTGTTTATTTTTGCCCTCATCTTTATTATTTCCTTCCTTCTCATGGTTCTAGGTTTTGTTTGCTCTTTTCTAGCTCCTTTAGATATAAGGTTAGGTTATTTATTTGAGATTTTTCTTGGTTCTTCTGGTAAGCCTATATTGCTATAAGCTTCCCTCCTAGAACAGCTTTTGCGCATCCAAAATGTGGAACGCTAACTTTTTAAAAAAATTTTTGAAAGATTTTATTTATTTATTTGACTGAGAGAGCACAAGCAGGCAGAGGGAGAGGGAGAAGCAGGCTCCCCGCTGCGCAAGGAGCCTGATGCAGGGCACCGTCCTAGAACCCTGGGATCGTGACCTGAGACAAAGGTAGTTGCTTAACCAACTGAGCCACCCAGGCACCCTGTGGAACACTAATTTTTAGAAAATTAGTTTGTATAGAACATACCAGTTTTGGGATAGAAAATAATTAATGAGAAATAAAAAGAAAACCACATGCAGTTGTTTTACTTAAATATTGTGTCTGAATGTCAAATACTGGAGAAATAGAACTAACATTTTAGAAATGACTAAGTAGTGATGGATTTTCTCTAAACTCTAGTTCCTAGCAAGTGTCAGGTTTCTTGTTGAATATCTCCAGATCCATTGTGTGAGTGACT
This sequence comes from Ailuropoda melanoleuca, assembly GCF_002007445.2. Taxonomy (NCBI): domain Eukaryota; kingdom Metazoa; phylum Chordata; class Mammalia; order Carnivora; family Ursidae; genus Ailuropoda; species Ailuropoda melanoleuca. The sequence goes on from NC_048224.1 coordinate 103,786,281, forward strand.
GTATTCTCCACTGTCTCTCTTCCTTGGGTCTTGCCCATTTCCTGGGGTTGATTCTTCAGGTTTTCTCTTTATTTTGAGAGTTTCCCTAGCTCCTTCCAGTTCTACTCTTTCATAAAAATCCAGAATTATTATTAGTAATTGCCAGAAGGCAGCATGTATAAAATCCACCTAGCTCTTTCTTACCTTCTCATTTTGCAGCACAGTTATTTTGAATAATTTGCATATTCATTGCAGACCAGTTCCTTTGTACATTTTGCTCTTTCCATCTAGATTGTTTTCTTTCTTTTCCCTCCCTTTTTTTTTTTTACTACCTCAGCTTTTCACTTAAGTATTTATTATTCTTCCTTAAAGGAAATCCTAAGAATATCGTCTTTTCTTCAAAGCTCTTTCTGATGAGCCAGGCAAAGTGATGGATTCACTTTTAAAAGTATTTGCTGCTTTTGTCTCTGTGTTCCCATAAAATGGATAAGTAAAAATAAATATTCTCAGCCATTTATGTTATATAGATTCAAAGTAGCAAGAGTATCTGGCATAGTAGGCACTCAGTAAATGATATTATCATATCACCGTCAACATCATCATATTATTATTAAATGTATATGCAGGTTTAAAAACCAATGCCTCACATTTAAAAATGTTTTTTGTTCTGTACAAGCACTTTCCTACAAAAACTCAATGGCCCATACCTGAAGTCCCCTATATATTTTTTCTGCTTTCCCTAATTATTTTTTATTCTATCTCCTTCCCACTGCCAATCACCATGTTAGAGATCTTTCAGCAGTATATGCAAAGACTTTCTAATCCATTTAAGTTCTCCAGAAGTATACTGTGGATTGACACACTTAAGGCAATAAAATATGAAAAATTCTGGGCCATGACTTTACAGTAGTCTCTGGTGGTTTCCATGTTGTGGAATGACTATGAGGCTTAAATTACTGGGAGACTTTATCCAATGGGTAAAACCCATATCAACAATTCAAGAACTCTAATGTGATTGTCAGGAGAAGATAATGAGCAATGGAAAAACACCCCTGGCAAAATAAATTAAAACCTCCACAGACTGATCCTAGCTTGTGATTTTGCCTGAGGACAGTTTTGTTTTAACACTACTCTAGGTATATTAGGAAATAGGTCCCTGTTTTATCCCTTGCTATGGGAACCATTGGTAATGCTAAGGCAAATATTAAGTAACAGTTCTGTTAACCTATGAATGTTTTCCTGGGGTGATTTCTATTATTTTTCTAAGCGGGGTAAGACAGTGAGGTGAAAATGACAAACCTGAAAGCAGAACAACTTCTATTTTTGTTTTCATTTTGACTTCTATTTTAGCTCAAGTTTTTTGTCTCTGGGAATTTAAGTTAATCTTCAATTCTGAAATGTAAATTAAGAAGGTTATGCAACTTTACATCAAAAACTAGGGATGTACTGTATGATGACTAACATAATAAAAAATTTTTATAAAAAAATTAAGAAGGTTAGATTAGATGTTCTCTCAGTTCACATCTCCCTTCCCCAATTTTGTCTAACACTCTATATTCATTTACATTTAAAAAAAAAAGGTGATGTCATGAGATGACAAAGTTCATGACAAACTTCAGAGATCCTTAGAGGAAACATTATATTGAAATGTGTACATTTAAGAGCATGCACTTTCTACAAATATGTAAATTCGTATTTTTTCAAATGTTCTTCTCAACAAGGAACATCTCAATTCTGCCTTTCCTCAATTCCTAAACCTAAATCAGAACTATAGTCCTGTATTCTTCTAATCCTCTAAAGTAAAATACTCTAAAAGTTAATTTGGTTACATAATCACATAGAATGTTACAATTACATTGATCTAGTTGCCCTTGTAAGGGGTTTAGAAATATTCTTTCTATTTCTTGGTCGTTTAGAAAATCTGATGAGGATAGGAATACAGTTGGTCAAGAGGTATAGTGCCGACCTCACAGAACCCATGGTATTGCATGTGATCTCATTGGATGAGGTAGAAAGGCTATGAAGGATTCATGGCCATGGTCAGGGAGGACAGGCTGTTTTGAATAAATGTATTCTTTGTTATTTCTATATATTGGTTGTTAGACACAACCTCAAAAATCTATTGTTAATGGACCTCCTTTGTTTTGCTTATTCATTTCTAACTTTCAGTGAAACAAAATTAAACACCAACATGCCAGGGAAATAGAGGTTAATAATTATCCTACTCTGTACATAATAATGAATGCCATTTGAAAACTAATTGAGAGTTGACTCAATTATATGTCAACAAGAAATCATAAAATTAGTGATTTATACTAAAGAAGTTATTTATGATCTACATTTTTCTTTAAGATATTAAAAGGCATGTTTTCTCTTGCTCTGCTTCTTCAAGATGAAGCAACTAACACAAAAATTTATCAGATATTTAAACCTCTTTTTTTCTTTCTGCAAATGTTATTACACCTACAACACAAATGGCAAAGTATAAACACACAAAAAATTTTCACTATTCTCTTGTATAAACTGTTCATCATCATAGATTATAACTTGAAATCATTGTCAAGTCTTTTTTTTAAGATTTATTTATTTATTTATTTATTTATTTATTTATTTATTTGACACAGAGAGAGAGAGAGAGCACAAACAGGGGGATTGGGAGAAGGAGAAGCAGGCTCCCGGCTGAGCAGGGAGCCCGATGCAGGGCTCGATCCCAGGACTCTGGGATCATGACCTGAGCCAAAGGCAGCCACTTAACCGACTGAGCCACCCAGGCTCCCCACATTGTCAAGTCTTTCATAAAATATCTTAAAAGCTTTAACATAAATCTAATAACTTTTGTATTTGCAATAAAATTGGCATGATTTAATTCATAAAGGAAAGTACCTTAAAGCGGTAGTTCATGTTGATTTCAAAGAATTCAGCCTCCAAACTTTTCATGGAACATTACATAATTTATAGATTCTTTAATGTATTAAAATTTCTCAGTAACTTTTAATACAGATTCCTAGCATGTTTAGAAAACATACATTTAATATGTATACCACAATAAAATTTGGCTGGCAAAATCAAAAACTACCCTTTTAATATTATTGAAAATACATGAAACTTATTTTCATGATATTCAGATTTATGGTCCAAAATTAGGAAGAATTTGTATATTCCACTTTTGAGATTGCATGAGTCTATAACTATAAGCATTACAAGTAAAAGGAACATCAATTTTTATAGCACTTTAATATTTCCTTTCCATTTAAAACATAAAACAAAGCCGTATAATATTAAGAGTAAAAATCTGATAAGCAACAAGTTTACATTTTAAAAAAGAACCACTTGAGACACTTTAATATTTTAGTTTCCCTGACTACAAATTCCACACAGAATATATATTATGAAATACTTGAGCAAAAGGTTCACTTTTGTCCAAACATCTTAAGTACCCTACATTTCAAGTGTATTGTGTGAATCCCAGTGCAAGGCTTGAGCTCAACAACCCTGAGATCAAGACCTGAGCTGAGATCAAGAGTTGGATGCTCAACTGAGTGAGCCACCCAGGTACCCCTAAAGTGTATTAATCTTTAAAAATTATTTTCATACATTTTTAGGCAATATTTAGTTATAACACCCAAAGTTTTAGGGGCATATAACAACTATATTAATATGCTAATCAATTGATATTTAAATTAAAATCTTTGAAAATGCCAAATTTCTCATATTTATACATATGTTGGGGAGAATAATCTTACAGTCAAGTAAAGTATTACATATACTAGGGCTAATGAGGACTTCTGGTTACTATGGCACAGTGAGCTGAATTAGAAGGAATGGCTATCTTATTAAAACATATAAAATGCTGGATACTTTCTAAAACTACATTTTAAGTAATGTAGAAGAAGAAAAAACAAACAAGAACACCGGATCAGATGAGCACAAACTGAACCTGAGTATTTCACAAGATATTAAAAGGCAAGAGACATTGATAGTGGAGTTTATCTTTTAATTACAATGGATGGCAGGAGATAATTCCTAGACTCTTGCCAAATGGGTAAGCTGAAACTGAGCTTGCAACTGAGCTAATTGTATAAAGTAGATTTGCAAATCTCTGTCACATATATGAAATGGATTATAAATTTTCCACCCACCACGCTTAGGAAGCTGCAGATGATCTTGTTATTGATCCAAAGTTCAGAGGTAGGCTGGGAAAACTCTTCAAAAAGTGAATACATAACAGACTTCAGTAGACATATATGTTGGGCCCCAAATCTCACTAAATGCTTGGCTCGGTAATTCCAACTTAAGACATTATTCTTAAAATTGCATCAAGACCTTGGTATCTCATATGTGACTACACCAAAGAAGATAGATGAGTCTTCCATCAACCCAACTGAAGTTGAGTTGAGGGGAAATAAAAAATTATAAATTAAGCAATAAAAACTTCAGGAGATTAGGTCAACTGACATAGAGTTTGGATAACTTCATTACCAAACACAAGAAACAATATAAAAAATTGAAATAAATAAGATTATTTCCAAAATAAGAATGTCTAAAATGTAAATAAAACAATGGAAGTAGTGGAAACCATAAGGTAAGTGCATGGCAGTATGAGAAAATAGGCATATTGGAATTTTTAAAAAAATTATATAAATGGAAAATTGCCATAGAAATGTTAGCACTTAGACCAAATATACCTGAAAAGATAATTTGTTTTAGAAGATAGATCAAAGGAAAATACACATATAAGCGGTAGATGTGGTACAGGTGTAAATTATGAAAGAGACATAGTGAAGTGGGAAATTAAGAAAAAGGGTCAAATGTCCAGTAGGTATTTTTTTAAAGATAAATTGAAAATGGAGAAAAACAATATTTAAAATATAATAGTAAATAAGTTCCTGTGATTGAAAGTAATGACTCATCTCTAAAGGATTCAAACACATAATTATAATAATGAGGATCCAAAATAAGATGCATAATAGCTAAGATGCATAATAGTAAAGGGACTCCTGGGTTACTCAGTCAGTTAAGTGTCAGACTCTTGGTTTTGGCTCAGGTCATGATCTTATGGCTGTGAGATCAAGTCCCACATCGGGCTCTGCAGTCAGTGAACAGTCTACTTGAGATTCTCTCTCTTCCTCTGCCCCTCCTCACTCTCACTCTTTCTCTCTCTAAAATTAAATAAATAAAATCTTTAAAAAAGATGCATAATAGTAAAAATGCAGATCACTTCCCACAAAATAGTCTTAACAGCCATCAGAAAAGCAAAGCAAAACAAAATGGATTACTCATGAAAGAATGACTTCTCATCAGCAACATTATCATTATAAGTTCATAGGAGAATCTTTCTAAATTACTATTATCCAAGTAGCACTAATGAATCAGGGTGAAATAGTATTTCCAGATATGAAAACTCAAATTAACAACTGGCCAATCCATGATATTAGTGAAAATAAATTATATGACTGATCATGTATAAATATTGAGTAAAAACCATATATTAATGATTAATCATTGGGGTTTAAAATTCTAGCAGTAATATAGAATATGACAGGGTAGAGACTAAAGTTAAAAAATTTTACAGATTTTTAAATATTTGAGTTACAAGAATAAAATGATTGAAATTTTTTTATACATGTTTAGAATGGATGTGAAACATTTATGATATTAACTAAAAGAAAAAAAGAATGTCAATTTCAGAACCAGTAGAGATAAAAAATCAAAAATAGAAAAAAAAGAACTAAAGCCTTTAAATATAGAAGGAAAGAAGGAAGAAGAAAAAGAGTGAAGAAATAACTATGACCAATAAAATATTCAGAACATACAAGTTTATCAGTAATCAAAAGATGAAAGTTAATATTAAAAGAGAGCAGAGAGCAAAGATTCCATCTTATATTCCTCTAAAAACATATTTTAAAGAAAATGTTTGATATTTTTAAGTACATCTCTGAATATATGAGAAAATAAACGTAAGTTAAAACAATGGAAAAGTACACTTTCGAGAGAAAAAACAATTTCCTGTGTTGGAATAGAACAGAGGGGTGTTTAAAAAGTCTTATAAACAAGAATTGTTAAACTTGGGATCAATTTTCTTTCAGGGACTCCATGAATCCCTTGAAATTAAACATGGATGTAATTTTTATGAATATATTTAGGAATAAATTTATTTGTTTATTTTTGAGTGTGAGTCCACAGCTTTTGTCAGGTTGTTTTGAGAATTGTGGACTTCAGCAACAATAAATAGAATGATTGCTATAAATGCATTATTTGAGGGAGGGGAAAAACAGTGATTAATCTGAGATATAACATTTAACTAAAAGGAGATGAGGCTAGGTCATTTCCAAAATAGAGTTTAGCATACCAGTGCTTCTCAAATGTTAAAGACTTAGAATATTTATGTTTAATTTATTTCTCAGTTATAATTATTTAGATTGTTTGCAGATCAAACTTTAAGCACACTGTTTTACAGCCATAGAGGCTTAATTGGTTATTATTTGGTATAATTACTTCACCAGAAGATGCCTTACACTATGCTAAGGTGGCTGGTAACAAGGGTGATAAAGAATTGCACAAAGAGGGGCGCCTGGGTGGCATGGCGGTTAAGCGTCTGCCTTCAGCTCAGGGCGTGATCCCGACGTTATGGGATCAAGCCCCATATCAGGCTCCTCCACTGTGAGCCTGCTTCTTCCTCTCCCACTCCCCCTGCTTGTGTTCCCTCTCTAGCTGGCTGTCTCTATCTCTGTCGCATAAATAAATAAATAAATAAATAAATAAATAAATAAATAAATCTTAAAAAAAAAAAAAAGAATTGCACAAAGAGTAAAGCAACAAGCAAGACAGAGTTTATTCATGCTCCAACGGAGGAAAGGGGCTTGATATCAAGAGAGATATCAGTCCCCAGTTTCTGTCAGGCTGGGCCTTCTTAAGGGATTTTGAGGGATGTGAGAGGGCTGCAGCTGTGCCCATGGGGGGATTGTGTGGGAAGGAGGTCAATTCTTGGCCAGGTGGAGCAGGAGGTGGCAGGTTTTTCCAGTGGCTCTGTCCAGGGCTTGTCTGGGATGTGGGTTGTGGTCAGGCTAAAGAAGAATACGTTCGTTTTGTAGTTAAGGTCTACTTTCTGAGAATGGAAGGCACTGTGACCTAGAAAAACATAGAGTTAAGGCCAAGTGAAGACACCTGTGAATTTTCTAAGTGTGGCTGGGGGTGGCGGTATTAAATAGATAGATTCCTTTCAAATAGTTTCACACAAATTCTATGACAGTCAAAAAAAGTGTGAATAAAAACAATTGTCAGGGTAAGGGAATTCTGATTTTAGTTTTTGCCATTCTTCAGTTGTTAGATAAGCTACCAAAGGAGAAGAAAAGAAGAGATACCTACAGGCCTCTCATATTCATTTACTTTGTTATTTATGTGTCTAGTCATTAAACCTTTATTGAGACACTTCTAACTACCAAGCACTCTGAGATGCCGTGAATAGATGTAAGTAAATAAAATCTTAAGCTTCCCTGTTTCTATTTGAATATACTGAGAAAGACAGATACTGTGTTTATACGTAAAAGTCTTTTAACTGTTATCTGTTTAATCATCTGAAGCATGGTTTATTGGATGGTTAAGGTATTATTACTTGGAGTTGTAAGTTTCAAATTTATTTTTCCTGGGCTAATGTCTCAATTTATAAACATAATTTTGCTTCTCCTCAAAATTCTGGAAGTTAATTATGGACAAATCTTGGGTTATTTTGGTTTTTTGCTTGTTTGTTTTTCTCACACCAGGATGCAGGGCTGAATGGGAGGATTCACTTGGGAGAAAGTGGAATGAGGAATTTTCTTTGATTCAGAAAATAACATTAATAGATGTCACTGACATTTGTTAATTACTCAGCGAATGTCAGGCACAGAGCTGAATGCCACACATATATCATGAGAGAGATACAGTTTAGTAACCACCCAGTGTGTCATAGAAAGGAAGGAGACACCTGGGATCTGAACTTTAGAAATTGACTCCAGGGCCTCTGTTCCTCAGAACTCTACAAGACTGAAAGGCAAATTAACCAGTGAACCACTGCCTTATAAATAGCAAGCTACTGTTGCTGTCTTTATAATTTACTGATGATGAGTAGGTACTTTAGTAAAATTAAAATAAAAGTAGGTTAATAGGAACACAAAACTAAAAATATACAAAATAGAAGCCCAATGTATTTTATATTTATCAGAAAAACTTTTATTCTATCAGGAGGCTATAAAAATAAATCATAATTTCCCTAGATTTTTTCAATGATACGAAATTTTAAAACATCCTGTCAAGGACTGTAACAAACAATTTGCAAATCAACACCAGTGCAAAGACCTGCCTTTAAGTAGCACTCCATTAAATTCATCCCATGTAGTGGGTATTATCCCCGATGGGAAAGGCTGCGTGGTGAGAATCCAAAAAACGTGTGTAAAATTGTGTGAACCTTAAGATAAAAAGATATTTTACTAAGTATAAAGAAATGGCCTTTTCTGCCATGATTTCCATTTGATCTCACTTAGCCCTAAATAATGATAATTTGGAAAAAGATAACACCGAGCTAAAAGAATAAAAGAAAGGGTTATTTTTAGTGTTGTTTTATGCCAGCTCCTAAATATACCTACACCTGAGACAAAGTTATAAGAGCTAAGGAACTTATTCTTCTAATAGACAGTGTGGTGGGAGAGGCAAATCCAAATGAATATTCCAAGCAAAAAGTCCAGTTCAGAGAAGCTACCACTGTGAATTTGTTAGCCTATCACCCTTACTTTCTGGAGAAAAGTGTGTTTGATTTCAGCAAGTGTAGACAATCTCTTGCAATACATTTACAATACATCATGTTTTTGTATTCCATGGGCTGTGGAATGTCATCTTCAATGATCTTCTGGACGGTCTTCATCACCAACAGTGGGACCTGCAGTGACAGGAAAACATAATTTTTGCTCTCTATTATAAACGTCATTTATCAAATAGTCTATTTCTGCCTATGTCAGTATTAAAATTTTTAAATCTTATTTTAATCTTGGGGAAAGTATGCCCTAATATGTTGATAATTTAAATATATGAGTAGCTACATTTGAGTGCAATAAGATAATCTTATAGGAAGCAAGCATTTTTCTAAACTGACATTTCATATATAGCTTAGTAGAAGAGAAGATTTACAAGGTGTCCTTGAAAAAATAATTCAGATTTTATCAATCTACAATTTGTAGACAGAGACTCACTGAAGATAACATAGTTTCTTTCAAAGCTGATGAGACAATAGGTAATTCTGATTAAAAAAGAAGTTAATTCATATAAGGTAAACTTTAGAGGGAACTTTTTAAATGGAACACAAGAAATAAGTATATTTTACTAGTATAATAAAAGGGAATATGGAATAAAACTTTTAAAGTTTTTTCAAAGTTATGCTATTAATATTTTTATGCAGTGTATTTTATATTTTATCTAAGTATAATTTAATCCCAAATGATATACAACAAACATTTAGGATACATCTGATACTGCTTTGAGGAAATGAATGATAAAAGTAGTGACATGAAATTATCAAGTAATGTAAAATATTGTTATGATTTAAAAAAATAGATTTTACTTTTTAAAGAAGTTTTAAGTTTACAGAAAAACTGAATAAAACATAGAGTTTCCTCTCTATTTCCCAGTCCCTCACCACCCATAGTTTCTTCTGTTATTAACACATTGCATTTGTGTGGTGCGCTTGTTAAAATCAGTGAACCAATAAAGGATATGTTGTTTCTTTTTTTTAATTTTTTTTTAAATTTTATTATTATATTATGTTAGTCACCATACAGTACATCCCTGGATTCCGATGCAAAGTTCGATGCTTCATTAGTTGCGTATATGTTGTTTCTAACTAAATGCCATAGTTTACATTAATGTCCATTTCCTGTGTTGTATAGTTCTGTGGGACATCTTCTATACATCATTATGGTATCATATAGAATAGATTCATTGCCCTAAAAATCCCCTGTTCTCTACCTGTTTATCCCTGACCTCCTCACATAGCTTCCCACAGCCCTTGCAACTACTGGTCTTTCTCTATAACTATTGATCTATCTATAGTGTTGCCTTTTCCACATGTCATATAGTTGGAATTGACCAACACTTCCTTAATGTTCCCCTCAGCATAACTAAATTTTAGACAGGTTTCTTTCTTTTTTTTTTTTTTTTTAAGATTTTTTAATTNCCAACACTTCCTTAATGTTCCCCTCAGCATAACTAAATTTTAGACAGGTTTCTTTCTTTTTTTTTTTTTTTTTAAGATTTTTTAATTTCTTTATTCGACAGAGAAAGAGACAGCCAGCGAGAGAGGGAACACAAGCAGGGGGAGTGGGAGAGGAAGAAGCAGGCTCATAGAGGAAGAGCCTGATGTGGGGCTCGATCCCATAACGCCGGGATCATGCCCTGAGCCGAAGGCAGGCGCTTAACCGCTGTGCCACCCAGGCGCCCCTAGACAGGTTTCTTTCTGACTCTAAACCCCTACCCTTCCTTTTTCTTAGAGGACTTACTTTAGAAAAGTATTAATTCTTTCTCCGCTGCTTTGAAATGTGTGTACATCTTCTCCCAGCTTCTAGCCAGTTTTGTAACCCTTTATTAACAATCTGGGAATCATGTCTGTGAAATGTAAACATGGAAGGAGATAGCAACCCTGTCTTCCTGTGCCAGGGTAGGAGCCTAACTTCCATGGGCACCGATTGGCAAACACATATGGCCTAATTATAGAGAAAAAATTTTGACCAGGAATAACATTTACTTAGGAATAACTAATGTTTTGCACACATCTCATTAATCTGCCTCCTCTCTAACTTCCTCTAGTACGTTTCCACTGGACATCCCCCGTGCTTAAAAACCCTCCTGACTTGTTTCAGTTGAAGTTGAGTTCAGTCTCTCTCTCTTCTACACTGTAGTCTCGAATAAAATCTTTAACTTTGAGCAGTAACAAATTTTATATTGACAAAAACATACAGTTATACAGAATTCAGACTTTTTTGCTTCACCTAGCAATATGCATTTAAGTTTCCTCCATGTCTTTTTGTGACTGGATGTTTTCCTTTTATTATAATATTCCTTTGTATGCATGTATCGTGATTTATTCACTCAGCTTTCCAAGAACAACTTGGTTGTCCCCAATTTATGGCACGTAAGAATAAAGCTGCTATAAACATACATATGCAGGCTGGGATTGGCTGTTTACCTTCCCCAGGTTGATTCAGCTCTGGTAAAACCCACATCAGTTAAATTAAACTGACAAATAGTTTTTCTTGAAGGAAGACCTTTGTTAGGAGAACAAGTACTCTAGGCTTTTTTCAAAATAGTTAATTCTCCACTCTGCCTCCTGAAAGTACGAAGGGATTTTTCTCGGCTTTTTACCCTGAGAATTCAGTGGGGCTTCTAGTAGTAAAACTCACAAAAGTGTGAAGACACCCCTCTTAAGGTAGTGCCCCCAGGATGTTTAATCTTCTAAACTAGGCAATACTTAGTTTTTGACATTTACTCAATTACCCTATTTAAGTGTCCCTACCAGTTTCCAGACAGTCTGGCCCTGGTGAGCTGTGGTTCTTTATATTTGCAATTTATATTTCAAATTTTTCAGGGTAGCAACTTTCACTGTGACTTCAATTTCTGATGAATCTAAAGAGAGTTGATTTTCAGTTGGTTCACCCTTTTACTTGTTGGGAGGAATGAAGTGATTACTTTCAAGTTTGTTACATGTCTGACCAGGAACTGGAGATCCTAATATTTTTTTAATTAATTAATTTACTTATTTATTTATTTAAGAGAGAGAGGAGCACAAGCCAGGGGAGAGGTGGGGGAGAGAGAGAAGGAGACTTCCTACTAGGCAGGGAGACTGAGGTAGGGCTCGATTCCAGGGTCCTGGAATCATGACCTGAGCAGCAGGCAGACACTTAACTGACTGAGCCACCCAGCTGCCCCCCAATGATATTTTTTTAGGTAAAAATACTGTAAAAATTACTTAAATTTATCCTATATCCCTTATATATATTAACAAGTAAATGAAATAAGTTCATAAAATAAAATGCTATTCTGAATAAGTAGTCAGGTTTTTCTGAAGAATACATAAATCAAATACAAGGACCATTTCTAACCTGAAAATATGCCTTCATAGAAATCAGGACATCTTGTTGTTATTTATCAATCTACCAAGGTACTAGTTATGTGACCGTTAGCTCTCTGAGCATGGATTTTTTTTTCCTCATAAAATTAAGGGAAAGCATTTAGACTACATATTTTCTAAAGTTATGGCAAATGGTAAGGTTCCATAATTCTGCAAGTAATAGTCCCGTATGCTGTCATTTCAGGGAACAGACTATCTATGAATTCGTTCGATTTCACTACTAAATACAGTTTTAAGAGTGACTGCAAAGAGTTAAAATTATTTCCTTGATTTTCTTGATTTTCATGTCCACTTTTATTTTCTTCATTCTCTTCTAAGGTAGTTCAGTCAGCACTTCCACTATTCACAGACCAAGCTAAATATAGATGGATAAAAAGGTTAACACAGAAAAGCAAAACATTTGGAAGAAAAATAGATGAGACTTTTAAATTCATAGCTAAGGAAACTACATGAAGCCCTTGAGTTATATGAATCGGAAAGAAAAAGGAAAAAAAAAAGCAGCATGGATCACTTAACTGCAATGTTTTTAAGCCCCAAATATTTTCTCTAGGGAATAATATGAAAAAAATACATTCGTATTTTAATAGCTTTTGATCTCACCTGTAACATGATTCATAAACATTTAAACCATAGTTTTTTTTGAAGTCTACTTGCCTGAGGGGATTAATGACGGAGGATAGTATATGCCGATGCCCTCTCATAGGAATGGGTCTACTCTCAATATATATTTTGTCCCAGTCAGTTTCTTCTTCTTTTTTATTTATTCTAGGTTTCGGCTGTTTGGGAAGGGGGCGTGGTTATTTAGACCGTTTTGGAAATTGCTAATAAGCTTAGTGATAATAGAACCTTAAATCAAATACTGTTTGTGTAGAAAGATGAGCAGCTTTGAGACTCCTCTTGCACATCACATATTACAAACTGAATTTTGCATTTCAGGTTTATATACAAATCCTGAAATATAAAATTCAAATTCACACTTGCAATACAAATATTAAAAAAACATTTTTTTCAGATTATACAATCAACTAATAGTCTTTTTGCTGTATAATCTGCATACTTTAGGCAGTTAGTAAACAACAAGCATGGTATTTTAGAAATTTTTACTTCGTCTGGCAAATATTATTCAGGGAGTTAGAAAAACTCAGCACCTTAAAGGACTAACCCTATTTCACCTTGAGTCAGACTGTTTTCTCTTGATCAAAATGTCACTTTTATTGAGAAGAGAATTGCTACCTGCCATTCCTATATAAAAACAAAACAGTAATGATTTAGGAAAATGAGTAGAAAAGATGCATTATAAATTGTGATTTAATGTTAAATGGTGCATAGGATAGGACATTTCAAGTCCAGCTAAAAATAAGCCTTTACTAAGACTTTATTTTATAGTAAAGGGGATGGCTAACTTAACATCAAAATCTTGACTGTACATCATTAGTTTAGTACATATATCTTTGAGTTCATGTATCTTTCCTTAACAATTCTTGAAGGGATTTGTTAACTTGTTGCTTATTAATTTGTTAACTTGTTGCAATATGGATTTGGGACCACATTGCAAAATCAGATAAAACAAGCAAAGAAACATACCAATACATGTTATATTGTTAACCAGAATTTTGGAATAAATTATGTATAATGTGCTAAATAGTAAATCTAAATAGCAAGATTTAGATATAGTGAATAAAATAGTTACATACATAAAAACTTATTTTAAAAAAACATGGTTCTCTACCATCTTCTTTACTTCCAGTGTCTCTTTTAAGGCATATTAGTCACCTTTTGCTCCAGTAGTTAAAAAAACAAAACAAAAATCAGTGGCTTAAAACAATAAAATTTTATTCCTTGAATTTATTATATGAGTTTACTCGTGGCTCTACTGGCTTGACTAGGGAATTCTTGGCCACGTTGATTGGGCCTGACTCATTTCCACATGTCTTTTCATCCCATTATTATAACAGAAAGCCACACTCAAGGATGGATTCAGGTAGCAATGCATTATCAAACCATGTAATGACATCTAAAATTAGAGCTTAGGTATTTCATGTATCACATCCATGTGCATGCCATTGGCCAAAGCCAATTATGTGGCTAGCTCAGAATTAATGGGTTGGGTAAATACATTCTTCCTGCAGGAAGACATGGTGGTGGTGGGTGGAGAACTTCTAAGTGTAAACAAAGTATGAGCAAAATTAGTGCGATCATAATTTTGTATAAAGCAGGTCTTATTTGGATATAATATTGGTATTATATTACACAATGTTTTTCTCCTGTGAGTTATTCTATTTTATATAAAAATGGGTTATTATCTACTAATATTGGCTATTATGACTTTTTAATCCAAATAGCAGAGTTCTTAGTTCCTCAAACAGGTCTGTTTTCTTAGATTGTACATATGAAACCCTTTCTATTCCTGTCCCTAATGTATTCAGACATGCACATGTGCATGTATCCATACACAGGGGCACACATACACAAAACACATACGATTCTGGAACATAAGGTAATTTGATCTTTTAAAAAAAATTCTCTATGAAAATATTCCTGCCTGTGCACCAGAGAATGATTTTTCTAATTCTCTATCAGTGTTTCTATGCTGATACTTTCTGTTCTTTCTGAGATGTCCACAACACTGACAAAAGTTGTGTAATCTATCCTTTTGGGAGGGGGGCAGATAAATATTATGAGAATATGACAAAAAAATTCTCCACTGTACAGGACTCCTTAATCTATTATATTACCTGTAGTATAATGTTAAATATTTCCTTTGATTTTAGTTTCCTGTTTAACTATTTAATAACCTTCTTGTTTGTATTTTAAAAAGTGACCAATTTTATCTAGGTACAGCATTGCAGAACCAGTGTTAGGTGGCTAAAGTAAGAAAGAAAGATTAGTGGGCTGAAAATAAGCATCCATTAGAGAGATCCATGACACTTGGGTAGGATGAATTGTTAAAAGATAGAACATTGTGCAGTCAAGTAGAATGGGGGCTTAACCTATTGTAACATGCACATTCAGGTTAATGTGACCTCATTAAGTCACATTAACTGTATATCCTAAGTAAGTCACAGGCTGCTGAGTTTCATTATACCAGATATCGAAGGTAAATGCTAATATGCTGGTGTTAAAAACCTTATAAATTTACTATTTTTGCCCGGGTGTTGCTTTTTGAGAGAAGACATAAAGCTATTCCATGTACTAATACATGTTTTTATTTGTCCCTTTATGGATCTTTAGCTTATTTGCTTTTTTCACTTTGTAGAAATATCTGGTATATCTAACTATCCAATCATGTAGTATAAATATGTATCCACAAATATGTGTATATGTATACCATTCTTGGTTTTCATTAACAGCTTGATACTATATCATGATCTTAATTTACATCATGTTGCATATTGATGTAGTTAGAAACTTACTAGGCATAGTGACATAGTTAGAAACTTACTAGTGCTATGGTCTGAATGTTTACTTCCCCTGAAAATCCATATGTTGAATCCTAACATTCAATGTGATGGTATTAGGAGGTCAGGGTCTTTGGGACATGCTTAGGTCATGAAAATAGAACCTTCATGAATGGGTTTTGTGCTCTTATAAAAAAGATCCCCCAGAGCCCCGTAGGCCCTTCCACCAGGTGAGAACACAGCAAGAAGGCACTGGCTATGAATCAAGAAGAGGGCCCTCACACAACAATGCTGGCACCTTGATCTTGGATTTTTCACCTTCTAGAACTTTGTGAAATGAACTTCTGTTGTTCATAAGCTACCAGTCTCCGGTATCTTCTTATAGCAGCCCTAATGGATTAAGACAACCAGCTAAATTAAGTTAGGGATAGTGAAATAATTGATGAAAAGCAGAAAGTTATTCAAAGATGAACTGCATTCAATTTCACTAGATAAATAGAAACTATCTATCTTAATACATAGATATATGCTTGTGGAGTCTTGCACATTCCATGACAGTGAGCAACAGAATATTTATTGCTTGGCCATTTGCTAGTTAACGAGTATTTATCTCCTAAAAGAAATAATTATTAAACCAATATTAGATGAGCATGACACAAATACAAGGTTTGAGTTTTTTCATTACCATGAGATAATTTATTTAAATATCCAAAGACGAGAGAGACAGAGGGAGAGAATAAAGTGCTTCTATCTCATTATATCTTTATTTTTTGAAATTATAGCTTCATTGTGGTAAAATTGAAAACCAATAAATGCCACGTATTTAAAGTGTATAGATTGATATTGAAATATGTACATATTTGTGAAACCATCACAACCAAGAAAAAAAAGTTCCTTTTTACCGATTTTCTTGTGCATCTTCTTAATCTTTCTCTCCCATGCCTCCCTGACACCTTGCTCCTGTCCACAAGCAACCATTGACCTGACCATAGATTAATTTTCATTTTCTAGGAATTTATATAAATGGAATAGTCTATTCTCTGACTTCTACTCAGCGTATTTATTTAGAAATTCATCCATCTACTTAGTATGTCTAATATTCATTTCTTTACATTGCTTGGTTAATTTTCTTTGTATGGTTTATATAAACATCTATCCCCTATTTTAGAATAGATTCCAATAATTGACTATCACAAAGAAAGTTGCTATAAATAGTCACGTATAAGTCTTTGGACACACATTTTCATTTATGATGGGTAAAAACCAAGTACTATAGTGGCTAGATGATATTTAATTTTTTAAGAAGCTGCCAGCTACTTTCCAAAGAAATTATACCATTTTGCATGCCTGCCAATAGTGTTGCTCCACGTCCTTGACAACACTTTCTATGGGTAGTCTTTTAATTTTTGTCATTCTAACAGGTGATTAGAGATTCCTCATTTTGGTTTCAATTTATACTTCCCAAATATTTAGTGATGTTGAGCATCTTTTCATATGATTATTTCCCCTCTATATATCTTCTTTGGTGAGTTGTCTGTTTAATTACTATACCATTTAAAGATTGTTTTCTTATTATTGTGTATTGTGTATTCTTTATGGATGAAATCCTTTATTTTCTCTAAGTCTGTAGGTTGGTTCTTCCTTTCTTTAACAGTGTTATAAAAAGAGCAGAAGTTCTTCATTTTAATGAAGTTTAATTTATCAATTTTTTTCTTTAATGGGTTGTGCTTTGGGTGTGCTTGCTTATTTTTATAACTCAAAAATCTTTGTCAAATTTAAGGTCATTAAGATTTTCTTACCTATTTTCCGCAAATTTATAGTTTCAGCTATTGTATTTAGGTATAGAATAAATACCAAGCTAATTCTTGTATATTGTGGCATGCTAGGGAAAAAAGTTACCATTATTATCTTTCATATTGCTATCCAGTTGCTCCAGCACCAGTGCATTATCTTGGCATCTTTCTCCAAATAAACTGCACATACATGTGTGGTGGGTGCAGATCAGGGTTTACCATTCTCTTCCATTCTTGATAACAGTGATTTCTGACTTTTTTTCCCCCCCTAATTCTGGCTGGGGTTCTACTCATTACATTAATCTCTTCAAATAGTCAAATTTTTATTTTATAAATTTTCTATATCCTGTTTCTCTATTATCTATTTCATTGCTTTCTGTTCTTATTTTTTATTATTTCATATTTACTACTTACTTTTGGTTTACTATTTCTTTTTTATTTTCTTAATGTGCAATCAAAGGGCATTGTTTTAAGAACTTTCTTATATTTAATATAATTGTTTAGTGCTGTAAGCATACCAATAGACACTGCATTAGCTGCATTCCCAAATTATAATATATAGTATTTTATTTTAATACAATTTAATAATTACTCAAAGTAATTTATTTTTCTTTTTAAATTTGATCCATGAATTAATTAGACTTATTCTATTTATTTTCCATACAATAAAGATTTTCCAGACTTCTGTTACTTATTTCTAATATAGTTCTATAGTGATCAAAGAACATATTATATGATTTGAATATTTGTTAAAAAATTATCAAAGATTGTTGTATGGCCCATATCATGGTATTTTTGTAAATGTTCTGTGTGTACCTGAAAAGAATATGCATTCTGCTGTTTTGGGTGGAATCTCCTATAAATGTTAAATTAATTAGATCAAGTTGATGAGTCATCTTCTACATTCTTTTATAATATCTCTTTAATCATTATATTGACTATGGAGAGGAGATATTGAATCTGGCTATAATTGTGGGATTATCTGTTTTTCTTTGCAGTACTATCAGTTTTTACTTTACACACTATGTCCTCTTTAGGAATAAGTAACTGTATCTTTATGAAATTTCTTTTTAATTCCTTGTAATAATCTTTGCTATGGAATCTCTTATGTCTGATGTACATATAATTCCTTTAGATTTCTTTTGATTGATATTAATATGTTATATCTTTTCCCAGCCTTCCTTTGAAAATTTATTTTTCTTTACACTAAAGAGGATTTCTTTAGGTAATATGAATTTTTTTTTCCTAGTGTGATCATCCCTGCCTTTTAATTGGGATGTTTATATCAGTTATATTTAATTTGACTGTTAATATTATTTGTTTTTCAGCCTTTTGGGGGGATTGCCTGTTTTATTACTATTATATTCTTTGTTAGCTTATTAGATAACAGTTTAGTTTAGTTTTGTTATTTTTTTTTAGGTAAAACTTGTTTTTATATATGTTGAATATATGCATGTGTATATGAAACTTGATTATAATGTTTTCACATTTCTTCTATATAGGTTTCATTGACCTTGTATCAATCAGCTTATAGTTTTCATCAAATTTGAAATGTTTTTAGGCATTATTTCTTTATATATATATTTTTTTCTCTCTTCTCCTTTGGGGACCCCAATTACATATAGATTAGACTGTTTGAAATTTTCCCACAGCTGACGGATGCTTTGCTCTTTATTTGTTAAGCTTATTTAATTTTATTTTTTGGTGTGTTTCTTTTGTGAAATTTCTTACTATGGTATTTTTAAATTCACTAACATTTTATTCTTCACTTGTACTCTGATGTTAATCCCATCCAGTTTATCATTTCTCATTGTCCAGAGTATCCTTTCTCTCTGTCTTGCATTGCATTATGTTAACTTTTGTGCACTTGCTGGTTTGTAATGTGTCTGTTGAATATAGAGAAAGTTCACATACAGATACCACAAATAAGAAAATAAAAATATCATCAATATTATTACTGAATGCTATATTTTCTAAATATTTGAAGATTATTTCACAAGAGAAGAAAATATTCAAAAACAGATTCTTGGTGTTTGATGAGAGAGATTTTCTTTTGTCTTCTTCTTATGAGAAAATGATGAAATGAGAAAGAAAAAACATCTCTAATTATGCTCAGAATTGTAAAGATTTCAGGAATGGACTATGTCCACCTCAAAAATTTTGCATTGTGTCTCATTGTTCTTAATATTATAAATTGAAATATTCCAGACTAAGATTTTTTTCTTGGACATTTGTACCTTTCACTCACTGCCTTATAATACATTAACTCTTAATTATCTTAAGACCTGAGAAGATTAAAGACTTCTCATTTATCATGGCCATATAAATAATTTAAATAATAAATTTTAAAAAATCAAATTGATAGCAGTTGGGATTTTAACTCCACAGCACTTGAGTAAGGAAAAAAAATCACTTGGGAAATGAAACTCACCACATGCTTTAAGAAGGCTTCTAATTTTCTAATTCAGAATATTTACAAATAGAGAACAAACAGATTTTCTAGAAAACCTTTCTTTTCCAAAGTAATAATGAACACACAGGGAATCTTACACAGATCAGAAATTTGCAATGATTACGTTTTTAAAAGAGGTGTATTGGCTACAAATGTGACTTTTGATTTACACTGGTCATTCTGGTAACTCAGAACTTGTGCTTTTACAATCCACATTTGGCAGAGATGACAAAGCCTAGTGCACATGTAAAATGGCAGGCTGAATCAAAGACAAATAAAATAGGAACCTCTAAAAGATGAAGACTTCAAACCTTGAAATTATAATTGGTGAGGATACTTGGTTGTCTTGATCTTGGAGATGAGTTGAAGCTTAAAAAAAGAAAAAAAAAAAAGATCCCTGAGCATTCCTAGCTCTAAGGTTATCCTTCAGTGAGAAAAAATACCAGAATTCAAACTAGCTACATATGTATAATCTAGGAATGCCAAGTCTGATGTTTTATTTCAATAAGTGTGTTTTTTTAGTGCCCATAGTTTCATTTATGTTGAAAGATTTTGAAATGCTTCTAGAGTAATGAACTTTATATATAAGCAACAAATTATTTCTACTAATCAAGATAAATAATTTTGAGTTCACAATATAAGAAAAAAAGGAGGGACAATCCAGCCAAACACAAAAATGCAGTCCAGAAATATAAAATTGAGGGATGCAATAGAAACTGGAAATGTTAAAATAATCTAATTGAGTATATCTATTCAAGTTTAATGTAATTAAAGACATATAGAATGGTGTCAAAATACTTAAAAAGGTCAAGAGTTTTTCAGAATTGATATGGGGAGTTTTTAAAACAACCAAATTGAAAAAAGAATAGATAATTGACTTTAGAAATTTAATTAATGGTTTAATTAAGATCAAAAAGAAATCAAGAGAAAAGTGGTGAAGTTGATGATTATCCTGAAAGGAAGTAGTCAAGATGAAGGATATAAATGTAAAAGAAAGGAAATTGTGAGGGGGATTTATCAGACCCATGGCTGGAAAAGAAGCTGACTTAAGCAATTTTGGAGAATAGTGTTCTGACTGGCAATTGTAATGTGAAAACCAAGAAGAATTGTTAGTAAGTATGTTTTAGATATAGACATGGGTTAGCCATTCTGAAACTGCTTGAGGTGTATATAGGGTTGAACAAATATGTAAATGAATTGCAGTTGATAGCCAAGTTTTTCACTCTCAGAGAAAGAAATTATAAATAGCAATGGAAGGGAGAAGGCTCAAATGAAGCTTATGGTAAATTACAGTTAAAGATACACATATACACATAGCAATATATACGTATCCACATAAATATAATTGTCTATCCATATCTATCATCTATTTATCTATCACCTATCTATCATCTATCAGTCTGCCTCGACTACCTGTGAGTTCATAACAGCACCTCTAATTTCAATCTAACATCGAAAGAATTTATTGTTTGTATTATTCCATTTC
Source organism: Ailuropoda melanoleuca (assembly GCF_002007445.2). Taxonomy (NCBI): domain Eukaryota; kingdom Metazoa; phylum Chordata; class Mammalia; order Carnivora; family Ursidae; genus Ailuropoda; species Ailuropoda melanoleuca. The sequence goes on from NC_048224.1 coordinate 103,807,540, forward strand.
TTTTTCCTAGTTTTCCTTTTTTTTTTGTACTTATAAAGCCTTTCTCTGACAGTGAAAAAAATGATTCCCATTATCTCCAGTATATTTCTTTATTTGCTCAATAACCTCATATGTCCTAACCATGGTAGTCACCTCCTTGATTTCTGGCTCCACTACTGATTTCTTGATGCCTCTTCTATGTGGCCTTTTCTATGGCCCTACCATTTCTTTGGCTTCTGGCCATGATGCCATCTCCAAGAGAAGAGAGCAAAAGGACATTAAAGAAACAAATGGATGGAGAAGCCAGAAAGCATATCCAGAGTTGATTTACCTATAATTTTTTAAAAGCACTTTATTTTTCTAAGTTTTACAATCTATTGCCCTGCATTAATATGTCTGACAGAAACTTAAGCTTCATTATAATTGGAAGATTTAGCTCATTCTTCATAAAAATGTCGAATGTCCCAAGGGATCTTACTTAGTCTGAAAAATGCAGACAATATTCTCTATCTTTAGTCTATACTGGTTTTGATAAAATGGCATCAGCATAAGCATACTTGGTCTTTTGAAGGCAGAGCGCTTTGCTTTTCTTCTTTCAAGTTGAAAACACAGGAGTTATGGCCTGGACTGAGACCCTATGTTTCAAGTGTTTTCAAGTGTTTCAGGTCCGTGAATGAACTATGCAGTCAATTCATTTAAGGGACCTACAGTCTACTGAAGGGACATACAAATTCCTATGAACAGTGAAATTATATATAAAGTTTGCTCTCTTATTTTCAATTAATACCCAGGGATTTCTGATAACCCATATATATAATTCTGGTTAATTCAATTATTATGTATGGAATGGTGACTTCATTTTAATTTTACTTTGATTAATATTTCAAGTTTTAAAGGGGTTCCTAGGCTTCAAGTTATAAAAAAGACCTAAATTATTTGTAATAAATCAACATATTTAAGGTCTTTTGTAAGCCACTGCAACTTATATATACTAAATGTATTTTTTTAGCAACTCCGTTTTCAGATCACTGAAATGTTATTTCTTAGCTACTGTGTCGTACGCAATAAGATATTTCATACTCACTTTGTTATTTTCCTGACACTGAACTTGAATTAGTCATTTCTCTAAGAGCCCTGTGTTTTGTTTAATTTTTTAGAGAGGATGGTATTTGATAACTAAGTTCTAGGGTCTAGGTGTGGTATTGCAATTTGAAGGCCCTCTGATATTGGACAGGAGCTGTACACATGTTATATGAATTCATACTGTTACTTTCAATTCTAATCCAAAATTAATCAGGTTTCATTAGTTTTTCCTTTCCACGGTTTTACCTCCCTTATCTGACAGTGAAAAACTTGGTTCCAATTTTCCTTAATGTATTTACTTACTCTACTAATTGGTAGGACTGTCATGACAAAATACCACAGGCTGGGTGGCTTAAACAACAGAAATTAATTTTCCCACTGTTCTGAAGGCTAAAAGTCTGAGATCAAAATGTTTGACAGGGCTGGTTTCAGTTCAGCCCATAACACCCCCTAAAAGTAACCAATTTCTCATTGTCATCCCTATCCCCTTTTCTGTCTGCCCGCCTTCCTCACCTCTCTTGAACTGACAGCCTATTCTGGACTGCCGTTCCGTGTCATTGTCCCTTTTACTTTGAGTATGCTCTGACACCCTGTAGAGACCAGCCTTTTACAATTGGACTTTCCAAATTGATCTCTAACATTCTGTACTAGGCGGCACCTTGTTTTGGATCCCTTCTTTATCCCACTTCAGGACTAGCCCCCAGTATATTAACTTTTATAGCCTTTCAGATTTGACACCTATGCAAGATAATTCTGTAAATATTGCCAAAGAAATCCCAAGGTTGATTAACAATACCCTTTTGACTACTGGACTGCTAAAATCAGCCAAATATCCCTGACTTCTCACCATACTCAGGAAGTGAGTATCCAAAGATGTATAGTCTCCAAAAAGCCATTATCTCAATCCCAAGGCAGCTGTGTTAGTGGGGGAAAAAATGAATATAATAGCCCTTCCCAGATTTTCAAACCAGAGGCTGACAAATGAAGTAGCTGATCAAGGAAAAATTATCTATCAGGTCAGGTTTTCCTCGCTATTTCTTTCCCTCAGGAAATCAGATGAGCTTGTGTAGCATATGTTTATTACACACACCTATACTAAAAAATCTTGAATGGATAATTCCACTTTTTTAGTTTTTATCCTTCTCTTTTCCAAGTAAGATATTTTTGTAATTGCCACATTGTCTGTTGCGGGCAAATAAATTTTCTTTTGCATGGGGGTCACTATACTATAAATTCTAGGTCCTGGATTTGGAGCTAGAAGCAATAACTGGAAGTGCACTTTGAGCAGAAGTGATCGATTCTGAGAATGCATGCACAGAGATGCCAAAGTGGACCCCATTTGCAAGGGGACTTTTCTCTGTAAATGAGAAAGTATAGAAACCAAAAGAATTTGAATGGGCAGTGAAAATATTCTGCCATCAAGTAATGAAACCATGAAAACTTCATGACCTATTGACTCTTGATTATATATTTGTTTCTTTATTATACCTTGAGGTTTATATTGTTAACTGATTACAGATATCCTGGTAATATTGTACTCTTGAAGAAAACATAGCCATAAGTGATCAAATAATACAGTTTATCAGCTGCTTTTAGTACCTCCCTCTTTTAAAAAATTTAGAATATTTTTTGTGAAATATAACACAAAAATATGCAAAAGATTTAATAGTATAATTTATCAATTTTTCTTATCTTTTGACACACTACGATGTAACTTTGCATTTTTTGGATATTATTTGTAGAATCATACTGGTGTATACTCCTGTGTCTGAATATTTTCAGCCTACCAAAATGTTTGTGATAGCTATGCATGCATTTGTAGTTCACTCATTTTTATTGTATAATTGCATAAGAATTTATTCTTTTATGTGTGATGGACATTTGAGTTTTGTGCTATTTTAGGCTTTAACAGGTGTGATTTTGTTCATATCTTCTGGTATAAACATACCATGTTCTATTAGAAATATACCCCAGAAGGGGTAACTGGATGAGAACACATGCATATCTTCAACTTGTCTTCAATGAGGCCTATTAGAACTTTGTTTTTGTTTGTTTGTTTTTCTGGGAGAAGAATCTGGCAAGAAATCCTAAGAAGCACAGAATCATAGGGAGAGCTCATTAAGATCACTCTTTTGGACTCTTACTATATCAGATTGTGGCGATGTATGCATAGGCACACTGCAGGTGGTACGGGCAAAAATGAAGTTCTGAAGCATGATTTCTATATTGTAGTAGTGGATTGGCACTTGGCTATTTAACCCTTCTTTAATCTTATCATTTTCATTTCAGTAAGTTTAAGCTGCTACTGTCCACAAGACACAAAAAGTGAAAAACGTATCTGACAATTTTTAAATCTAAAGAGCTATACTTTTGATCCCTTGATTCATTTTCATGTCCTTTTACAGGTGACATTGAACCCTAAGAGGTAAATTATAAATCTTGTAGGATAACACAAGGTTTAAATCACTTCAGTTTCTGTGTCCTTTTAAATGAATTTGTACAACTCTTAGAATATATTTCATGTTGTATTGAAATGGCAACTGGGAAGTGTATCTAAAAGGAAAAAGTGCAATCTAGAAAACCAGATTAAATACCATTATAGTTCAGTGCCATTGGCCAACATTTTTCAAGTTCTAAGATCAGAATGAAATATGAGAAATTCCCCTTTCACCTCATAAATCTTTTGAAAATACTGATTTTATGTAAATAGTCGCAGCAAATTAAAAAAATTAACTTGTGGCTATGATTTATTTAACTCATTTGACTAGAGATTTATATGGATGGAATATTCTCATTGATGCAAGATACTATGTTAAAATACATACCATAAAATTAAAATTTATTAGCAGAAACTACACCAAGATTATTTAGTCTCTGAAAGGAAACTTACCCTTTGCATAAAATCAGGTTTTAACTTGAGACATTGATGTCATTGAATTGGCCTGTGCTAATTTTTTAAAAATTGATTTAGTTCTGTACTTTTTATCTTAATGTAAAAGAGAAACTATAAATAAAATTAATCAGGATCTATTATATTACACATATATTTTAAACACTTGGAAACTTTTGAAACCTGTATACTCCTAAGCACCTCCAATTATCAAAAGGCCAGATAGGATTTATTTGAAAGATAGAAGACATATCTATGCAATTCTGAGACCACTTAACATATTTTGAAAATGTGACTGTATTTGGAGTAATGATAAACAATAAAGTAAATGGGAAAGGGTTTGATATAGAGTCAGTAGTGAATACTCTAGGATTAAGAAAACCTTTCTTCTGACTACCCTTTTCTTATCTTACATGTCTTGAGACTGTGGATACTATGTTTTAATATTTATGTGCCATAATGTCCCTATTTCCAAAATAAGATTTTTGATCTTTTATATACAGAATGGTAACAACTGTTGTGAAAAATCTACCAATAGATCTTGACAGATTTTGGAATTATTTTTAGCCTCAAGATTGTCATTGCTTTAGTCTTGCACACATTCATTCAAAAATATTAATGATACATTTATTAAATGTGAAACTCATTGAAATCTTCAAAATATGCAAAGTTTGAAAAAGACAACTCCCTGCCTCCAGCAGCACGTGGTCTGTCAATGGAGATCAACAAAAGTTCAAGAAATTTTCATACAATAATATTATGCAAGCATATTAAGCANCAGTCTTGCACACATTCATTCAAAAATATTAACATACATTTATTAAATGCGAAACTCATTGAAATCTTCAAAATATGCAAAGTTTGAAAAAGACAACTTCCTGCCTCCAGCAGCACATGGTCTGTCAATGGAGATCAACAAAAGTTCAAGAAATTTTCATACAATAATATTATGCAAGCATATTAAGCAAATATAGATTATGAGGTCCATGAACATGACATATCTGTGTTAAATATCACAGTATCTTTCCTGATAATAGAACCAGTGCATATATATTGACCCATATGTAATATCATGTTGTACAGTGCTTAACATAGAGTAAGAAAGTGATGATTTTTGTTGAAAGAATAAACTTTAACATTTATTTTATTATTACTATGTTTACATTAATATTTTAAGAGATTTTGTGCATATTAATTGATTTCATTCCTACAACATTCTTTTTTTTTTTAAGATATTATTTATTTATTTGAGAGAGAGAGCCCGAGAGCATGAGAGAGAGAGTGAGCAGGAGTAGGGGGAAAGGACAGAGGGAGAGGCAGAAGCAGACTCCTGGCTGAGCAGGGGATCCAAAGCAGGATCATGACCTGAGCTGAAGGCAGACACTTAATAGACTGAGCCACCCAGGTGTCCCTATTCCTCCAACATTCTTATGAAACTCTTTACATTTTACAATTGATGAAACTGATTCATAAGGATAATAAGCTTTGCATTTAGTAAGTGAAAAAGGAATAGAAATGAAGTGACTTAATTATATAATGTGATGTTTAAAAAGCACTCTAAAACTTAGTATGTTCAAAACCATCACTGGGGAAGATCCTGAGCTCACCTCCTCCCACAGACACAACTAGATAACACCCACATCAGTGTAAATAACCCAGAAAATGACCCAAAGACTGGGAGAACAGACTCTCCACACCTAAATGTAGAGAAGAGGCCACACTACAGAAGGTAGGAAGGGTAGAGATGTGTTGTGGAGCTAAAGGGACACATGGGACTGTCTGCAGGATGGAGGGATGCCACAAGTGCAGACAGGGAAGAGAAACAGATTCTCACACCAGCACAGATCCTTACACCAGAACCACAGATGTGGGGAACCTGCACAGGGAAGACAAATCCCCATCACATTTGGCTTTAAAGACCAAAAGGGTCAAATTTTGTGAGTTCTTAACAACGAGTGGGACTTAAAACCTGGAACTTTAAAAATCAACAGGCTTGTCTCTGGGAGAGCCAGGAGGGCAGTAGGAAACTGAGTCTTCGCCCTTAAAGAGATAGCACAACAAACAGCTCCACAAAGATACAGCATAGAAGCAGTGGTTTGAAAAACACCAGGGTTATACAGGAAGGACATTTATTTACTAATCTCAGAGCATGTGCTGAAGGGGCAGGGATCTTTAGGAGACTTCTACAAAAACAAATGTGCTGCCAGGCATCATTTCACTCTCCTGTCCCCTAACCCAGAGAAAAGAACACCTGCTTAAACCAGCACAGCACCAACACTTTCCATCTAACTTGCTAATAGCATGCTCCACCCCCACATTCTTCTGTGGACGTGCCAATTCCATCCAGGACTCAGCTCCAAGTTTCCTCCCACAGCAGATCCACACAAACCTTTCCAGTGCTGCACATCCTGCCCCACTACACTGTTCTGCAGATCCACTCCTTCCAGCTCGGGCAGCCTAAGTACCAGGTGGCTGTAGGTCCCCTTCCACAGTGGACCAGCACAGATCTTACTAGCACAACATGCCCTGTCCCTGCGTTCTCCTGTGGATTCTTGCCCTAGCCCTGTGACAGGAGTTTTATAAAGGGACTCCAGGTTTCCTCCCACAACAGACCTGCACCAAGCTTTCTAACCCCACACACACCCCACCCTTACCTTCTCTTGTGTACCTGACCCCCCAACACACCCTTGGCAGAAGACNTCCAGCCCTGTGGCAGGAGTTTTATAAAGGGACTCCAGGTTTCCTCCCACAACAGACCTGCACCAAGCTTTCTAACCCCACACACACCCCACCCTTACCTTCTCTTGTGTACCTGACCCCCCAACACACCCTTGGCAGAAGACCATCCAAAGTGGTGCCATAAGCCTGGCAGTGTACAAGCAGCACCAACAGGGGCCAGCATCACTCCAGAGTGACTCCTACCCCAGTGAGGGGAAAATAACCACACACACCAGTTCCACTGCAGCCACAGAAGTAGGCTGGGGCAGACATCTGGTCTAACGGCAAGCCCCACCCATCAGCTAAAGCTTCTCAGGGGACAACACAAGGAAAGTGCCCTGCCATTCCCAGCTACTGCATCTCTGCAAAATTTCTGGGATGGCTCAACTCAAGCCCACAGTGACCCCAGTCTGCCCCACTAACAACACAGAGACCAAACCTTGCCCACAATAGGCAAAGAGAGACATTGCATATGGGAGGAACGAATGCAAAAGTGGCTCAGCCACAATAGTAGGGCACAAACAACACACATAGGAGACATCCCTGAAGTGCCAGGTATGGGTGAAGAGCAGACACTGTACTGCAGAGCACTGCAGGACCTCTTCTTCATAAAGCCACTACTTTCAAGAGTAGAAAATATGAGTAGAGTAGAAAAGAGTAGAAAGTATGTAGAAAAGAGTAGAAAAGTATGACTTTTCTAATACATAGAAACAAATACAGAAAGTTAGACAAAATGAGGACACAGAGGAATATATCCCAAATGAAAGACTAGGACAAAGTCATAGCAAGAGAGCTAAACAAAACAGAGATAAGCAATATGCCTGATAGAGAATTAAAGTAATGGTCATGAAGAAACTCACTGGATTTTGAGAAAAGATGTCAGTGAGATCCTCAACAAAGTGATAGAAAACATAAAAAATAAAGAACCATTCAGAGATGAAAAACTCAATAACAGAAGTTAAAAATATGCTAGAAGGAATAAATATTAGAATAGAGAAAGCAGAAGGATGGATGAGTGATCTGGTGGAGGAAGTAATGGAAAGCAATCAAGCTGACCAGAAGATAGAAAAAAAAGAATTTAAAAACAAAATGAAAATAGACTTAGGAAACTCAGTGACACCATTAAGCATAATAACATTTGCATTATTGGGATTCCAGAAGGAGAAGAGAGAGAAATGGGGGCAGAAAATTTATTTGAAGAAATAATAGCTGAAAACATAATGAATCTGGGGAAGAAAACAGATATCCAGATCTAGGAGGCACAGATTACTGGAAGTCCTAGCCACAGCAATCAGACAAGAAAAAGAAATGAAAGGCATCCAAATTGGTAAGGAAGAAGTAAAACTTCCACTATTTGCAGATGACATGATACTATATATAGAAAACGTTAAAGACACTTTCAGGGGTGTCTAGCTGGCTCAGTATGTAGAACATGGGGCTCTTGATCTCAGGGTTGTGAGTTCAAACCCCAAGTTGGGTGAAGAAATTATGTAAAAAAAGAGAAAAAAAGTATTGTCCAAAAAACTATCAGAACTGATAAATGAATTCAGTAAGCCCGCAGGATAGAAAATCAATATACAGAAATCCAGTACTATTTTGAATAAAAGTGGTGAGAGTGCATATCCTTGTCTTATTCCTGATCTTAGGGGAAAAGCTCTTGGTTTTTCACCATTGAGTATGACATTAGCTGTCGGTTTTTCATATATGGCCTTTTTTAAGTGGAGATACATGCCCTCAAAACCTATCCCTTTATAATAAATGGATGAGTACTTTGTCAAATGCTTTTTCTACCTTTATTGAAATTATCATACAGCTTTTATCTTTTCTCAGTGTGTTGCTGTATCTTGTTTACTGGTTTGCACGTTCAATATTTGAACCACCCTTGCATCTCAGGAATAAATCCTAGTTGATTGTGCTGAATGCTTTTTAATATATTGTTGGATTTTGTTGAGGATCTATGTTCATCAGAGCTGTTCACCTACAGTTCTCTCTTTGTCTCTTTCTCGATTACTGTGGCTTCAGGTTTATCAATTTTGTTGATCTTTTCAAAGAACCAGCTCCTATTTTTATTGATCTATTCTACTGTTTTTGGTTTAGCTTTTTTTTTAAGTTTCTATTTTGTTAATTACCATTTTATCTTTTTAAAATTTCCTTCTCCACATCCTTGCCAACACTTGTTTTTTTGTTGCATTTTTGATTGTAGGCATTTTGACAGGTGTGAGATGATATCTCACTGTGGCTTTCACTTGCATTTTCCTGATTAGTGATAGTGAGTATTTTTTCATGTGTCTGTTGGCCATCTGGGTGTTTTCTTTGGAGAAATATCTGTTTATGACTTCTGCCCATTTTTAATTGTGTTATTTGTGGGGATTTTTGGTGTTGAGTTGTATAAGTTCTTAATATATTTTGAATGAGAACCCTTTATTGGATATGTCATTTGCAAACATCTTCTCCCATTCAGTAGGTTGGCTTCTAGTTTTGTTGATTGTTTCCTTGCTATGCAGAAGCTTTTCATTTTGATGGAGTCCCAATAGTTTATTTATTTATTTTTCCCTTGCTTCAGGAGATATATCTAGAACAATTTTACTTTTCCATCCATTAATAAAACCCACATTAGTTAGTGTATTCAAAGTTATGATAACATATAGGTTCTGCAAAGGAGAGGATCTTTGTTTTGAACATTGATGGATTCTGGATGGCACCGAGTAGTAGTTAAAAAGCACATGTGGAATAATGGAATCCAGTTTATTTTTCTGCTGTGAAAATGTAAGCTTCAAAAATGATGTGAGTCTTGATACTCTTAGAAAGGAAGACAGAAACCAGGAGATAGTAACCATTGCAGGTTTTGCAATAAAATGAATTTCAAGAGCAGAAAGAGAGAATCTGGAAAATATGGAGGAGGTAATGAAGGGGCATTCTTCATCAGAGATTTATTCATTAAGTAAAGGTATTCAGTGAATAGCTGTGTTGTTCCAGGAACTATTCCAGATATAGAGGATAAAATCATAAGCCAAATAGATCATACCAATAGGCTGTATACAAGCCATTATGGTGAACATGAGACCCAGGAAATTCCAGTATTGAACCTTGAATTTGAGAACAGGAATCCAGACCCTGATTGCAAAAGGGGATGAGAATGAGGCCCCATCCCCAAATTCAGGTTTGTTTGCATATTTATTTATAGTGTTCAACACTTCCAGTTTAAAAAATATCAACCCTGACCAAGCATATTGGCACCATTCTTCATGAGTAAATCCACAGTGCCTACACACCCTGGAGAACTCTTAGTTGATAAGTTCTTTCCTTTTTAAGTCAAACAAAACAGAATGAGAACAAACATTGAGGGATACAGCCTTCAAGGATGTTTCCACTCATAATAAGTGTTTACCATTTTCTTTTAGACCGTTTAGTATTGTTTTTCTCACATCCTCAATTTTCTTATTCTGTATTGTTTTTAATATCCAATTATCAGAATATAAGTAATCTAAAATTGTTCCTGTGTGTGTGTAATTTTGTTGTTGTTTTACTATCTTCAAAGAAGCTTCAAATTCTGCCTATTCTGAGGAAAAAGAAAATCTCCCTAAAAAAAGGGTTATCTGCATTGCATACATGTGCTCTCTGAGGAATGAGAACTGTCTTTTCACATTTTGTGGTGCTTTTTGAGGTACAATTTATTATTATCATTTAAAACTGTAAAAGTGGTCTGTGACTTTGTGTGTGCTATTCAGGAATTCCTTCTTATATTTAAATATTTTAAAATATTTATATTTCAGTATTTTATATTTAGTCCTTTAATGTACATGAAATGAATATGGTGAATTTACAATTCCAGTTTTATTTTATTGTATTATATTGACAATGCCAATCATCATACAGTAGCCTTTATTTGAAAAAAAAAANTTTATTATTATCATTTAATACTGTAAAAGTGGTCTGTGACTTTGTGTGTGCTATTCAGGAATTCCTTCTTATATTTAAATATTTTAAAATATTTATATTTCAGTATTTTATATTTAGTTCTTTAATGTACATGAAATTAATATGTGTGAGTATGGTGAATTTACAATTCCAGTTTTATTTTATTGTATTATATTGACAATGCCAATCATCATACAGTAGCCTNCCTTTAATGTACATGAAATGAATATGGTGAATTTACAATTCCAGTTTTATTTTATTGTATTATATTGACAATGCCAATCATCATACAGTAGCCTTTATTTGAAAAAAAAAAATCACCTTTTCACTGATCTGCAGTGCCATCTCTCCATGTAGATAGATGTGTTTCTAGTCCCTTCATTCTGCAACACTGAGCTATTTTCTAATTCTCATTTAACTTCTGTATCCATGTACTCTTTAGAATTTTCTTGGCCATTCTGGGCATTGAGATTCATTTAGTTAATTTACAAACTCACACATAGAAAAGACACAGTTTGCAATATTTCCAGAAATTAATGCCTTCTAACTCTCTAGTTTTGAAAGTGGAGGCAATTTAATACAAATAACAGAAGTATACTTAAGTCTTGAACTATAATAAAAAATTGGAATTAAAACAATAAGGAAAACACATGTGGTAATGAGGTAGTTTAGTGAGAACACTATATTTGACCTGAGACTTTTAGGGTGAATTGGAGCAAAGCAAGTCCAGAATGTGTGTGTGATAGGTATGGGGGGAAGATGTGTTACCAGTAAGAATATTCTAGAAAGGAAAATAGTGTATAAAATCCTTAAGCCAAGCGAGAACTTCCTATTTTACTAAATACAAGCTGATAATAGGAGGGTTTTCTTTAGTTTTATTCTTAAATTTTAAAATTTATATTTACCCTTCACAAAGAACATGAGCATAAACTTTACTTTAGATGTCTTTTTTCTTTACAACATATCATTTATATACATCCTACTTTCTAATTCTTTAATCTACTTTATAACTAACTTCTTATGAAACCTATACATTGTTATTGTCTTTAATCATAGAGTCCCATGTTCACATAATGATGGGAAAGGTCCTGGGTAGTATTTATCTTCATTAGTTCTAACATATTTATATAATAAATATATAATCTATATTATATGTATTTGTATTTATATTCTATAACAAACATATGATAATAATATATAATTTATAACAGTGATGAGTGGTATAGGTTTTGCAGTGAGACTACCTGGGTTTAAATCCCAGTTCTACCACTTAGTAACTGTCTACTCTGGCAAGTTCCTAAAGTTGAATGTACTTTTTATATTATTCTAATGTAAAATAATAGTATAATAATAATAGTAATGTCTAGCTATAGGTTGATTATGAAGTTTTAGTGTGTTAATGAATGTAAACAGTGACTTGCACTTAATAAAAACTGAAAATTTACAGCTATCGTTTTCTTATGGGCAATGGCAATGATAAAATTTCCTTCTCATTTTGAAAATAAAGCAAAATATTGAGTATCCTGAAATCAATAAACTGGGACCTTTAAATATCCAGTTTGTGAAGCAGTATGTTTCTTATACAAATTAACAATGGCACCAATACCAAAAGTTATCAAACCTTTATTGAAAACAACAATGGCAACTTTAATATCCAAATTGAAGTCTAGGGTGAACAGATTTTTCTTTACCACTTATATTTATTAATTCGATTAGTTAAAATGCTAAATATTTACTATGTGACACACCTTTGTTGAATTTAGATTCTAAAATAAAACTGAAAGGCAAACAATCAGATGTTTTTCATAATAATGACTATCCTTAAATTAAAAGAACTTTAAGAAGCAAGGGAAATTTTAAAATGTTTGCCATATGAATGCAGATAGTAGTATATCTGAGGCAAAGATTTAAGTAATTTTTCAAGACTCCATGGTTACCAACACTTACCAGTATGAATTTATGTAATGGATTAGGCTTCCCTTTATTTTCTGTTGGATAAGCTATTTTCAGGATTATTCAGAAGTAATCAATGGTATCTTTAATTATAGAAAGAATATTATATCTGGTCCTCAAATTTTGTAAGTTTGACATTTATATAACTTTAAATTCTGGCATTTCACAAAATCTTAAATCTAGGGTTCACCTGTTAAATTCCCTTTACCCACTGTTGATCGGTGAATGCTTTGCCATTTCTTGGAGAAATACTACCTGCTGCCGATTAACTTACTTTGCTTAGCTTTTACATGTTTTTCTGTACAGCAATGTTATTAAATAGTTTTTAACTTAATTGTACATCTTTTTTTAATTTTATATTTCATGACTTCTAAATCTAAAATTGAATAATACAATTGTTGCTTCTAGTGATAGGAAGTATAGATTTCACAAATCCATATAGAAACAAAATCTTTAGATGTGCTGGATTCTAAATTTGGAGGTCAATCAGATGCTTAGGTGTGCTAAAATAGGTCAACAGTATGTTCAGTTTTGAAGACAAATAACAAATTAAAGAACAATATGTTTAAAAAATGTTTTGTTGAAGATCATGTTTGAAAAGTGAAGTAATATATTGAATTTCTCTGTGAATCGAACCCCTACTTTACCAATGTCATGTTTTGGTTCAACTTCCACACATTCGTGTTTATACACATTTGTGAAGTGAATTACATACAAAAATAGGAAAGTACACTTCAACATATCTGAGAGATGCTTTTTAAAGGTCAAGAAAATTAAATGAAAAATATTTTGTATCTACTAGAAATAAAGAAAAAAGCTGAAAGAAATAACAGAGCCAAATACCTGTCCTTTTTCATATTTCTTTTTGCCCTCATATAGTCCAAAAAAAGGTGAGGATTTGCAGGATATGTAACCGAGCCCTGTGACTTTGGGTGACTAAGCTGATGTTGAATGTTGAAAAATGTAGTTTTAAACTATCTTAGCATGAAGAAATCAATTGCTTCAGGAATTCTCTTTAATTTATAAAACACAAATGCTTAGTCTGTGATCTCCTTTTCTAAACACCTCTGCTTTCTCCTGCCATTCGTTTCCTTCCAGCGTCACAGATTTGGCATCTTTGTAATGTTCATCATTATTAAAATAACTTTGCAAACTCCCCTCCTCTTACACTACTTCATAACTTTAGCCACACCCCCAGTCCCTTCATCTGACTTTTGGATGGACTACTTTATATTGCTTAATGCTTACACATTTCCAAAGCATTTGCAGGTTTAAAGAAATTCAGGTGCACATTTTTCCATGTAGTAAGAACATCAATAATATATTATTGTAATGATAGTATATATCGTAATAGATTTCTGGGAATGCAGTTAGTATAAGGGATACTTTATTAACTGGAGATATCCTGATAAAAAGCGTATTACCAATTATTTTCCTCTATTTTATCCATACAATATCAATAAATATTATTGTTATAAATGTTTCAAGCAATACACATTTATACATAATAAAACTATTTTATTTTCACACTTTCAACAGTGTGATATTCTGATCTTTTAAATCTACATCTGTTTTTTATTTTTATTTTGTTTTACATAAATAAGATATATCTATAAATTTGTATATTTCACCTATATGTCAATCACTTTACCAAAATACCTTATTTTTCTTACAATAAATATTATACCTGATTTCACTTTTTTCTCCTTTATTTCCTGATTATACTTTTTTGAGTTTCTCTAGGATTCACAATATGCATTATTAAATAACCATGATCTAGCTTCTAATAAAGCACTTTATCTTAACTGTACTGGAAGTAAAATTTAAAACTTAATAAAAAATAAATAATGTAATATTTCACATATAGTATAAAACCATGTGCCTAGTTATGTTCATTTATCCCCTCCCTCCATTTGTGCTATTATTAATTTTACTTCTGCATATAATAAACATTACAATAGAATGTTATGTTCTTAGTTGATCTAATAACCACTTAAAAGATTAAAAATCATGAAAAAATATTTACATTTACCCACATATTTAATATTTCCAGGTTTCTGCTTTCCCTCCACTTGGTATCATTTTTCACTGCCTGAAATATTTCCTTTAATGTGTATTGTAGTCCTAGTTTGCTAATAGTGGTTTTTCGCAACTGAAAAAAAGTTTTTATTTTGCCTTCATTCTTGAATTGCAGTTTTTTTCCTCCAGGTATAAGATTTTAAGTTGTCAAATTTTCTGTCAGCCTATGGTTGTTTATCTCTATGTAATGCTCTTAAGATATTATTTTTATTATTTATTTTAAAAATTCTTATTATAATGTGGTTTGGTGTACTTCTTTTCATCTTTCCTTTGCTATGGATTCATTGAACTTTTTTTTCTATTTCTTGTATTACTGAACAAAATAGACATTCAGTATTATGTGGAACGGAGTAGTGAGAGTGGATATACATACCTGGCTATTGAATCTAAGGCATTGAGTCTCTCACCGTTACATATGATATTAGCTGTAGGTCCGTCGTGCATACCATTTAATAGACTGAAGAAAAAAATTCCTTACTCCTAGTTTTTGCATAAATACATGTTAAACTGTTAACTGTTTTATTTCTATCAAGATGATCTATGGTCTTGTAATTTTACCTGACAATATTATGGACTGCATAAATTGCTTTATGAAGGTTAAGCCAGCCTTATATTCTTGGAATGAACCCCACTTGTTTGAGACATTTATTTTACATATTGCTGGATTTAATTTGCTAATATTTTCTTAAGAATTTTATGATGGTGGTCATGAGAGACAGATTTCTGTAGTTTTCTTTTCCTATAGTGTCTTTATTTTGGTAGTAGAGTAGTACTGGCTTCATAAAAAGAATTGGGAACTATTACCTCACTTTCTATTTTCTAGAAAGAGATTTTATAGAATTGCCATCCTTATATATTTGGTCAAATTCACCAATTAAAACATTTGGGCTTTTTTTTTCCTTATTGGAAAGAGTGTTGATAATTTATTTCTTTTTTGGAGATAGAACTACTCAGATTAGCTGTTTCTTGTTAAGTAAATTTATGTGGTATATGTTTATGAAATTTGCTCATTTCAACTACAATATCACATTTATGAGCATAGAGTTGTCGTATTGACTTCTTATTTATTAATGTCTGTGAGATCATTAGCAATTACTTTTTAAAAAAATGTATTAAATTACACATATAAAACTTCCATCTTAACCATGTTTAAGTATACAGTTTGGTGGCATTAAGTACATTCATTTTGTTGTGAAAGCATCACCACCATTCACCAATCTTCGCGAAAGTGAAACTCTATACCTATTAAACGATTCCACATGTTCTTCTCCCCCATCCCCTGTACCATTCTACTTTCTGTTCCTATGAATTTGACTTTAACTATCTCAGTAAGTGGAATTATATAGTATTTATCCCTTTGTGAATTTCTGTTATTTTAAATGTTCTTAAGTTGTGTTGTAAGGTCCATAATGTGGTCTATCTCGGTAAATGTTCCAAATGTGCTTGAGAAGAATCTGTATTCCATTGTTCTTCAATAGAGTATTTTATCAATGCCAACTGGACTGAGTTTATTGAAAATACTATTCATGTAATCTATATCCTTGTACATTTTTTTTTGCCTGCTTGAGCTATCAGTTACTGGGCGAGTTATGTTGAATTTTTTAACAATAATAAGTTTGTCTCTTTCTCCTTTCAGTTCTATCAGTTTTTGCCTTACATGTTGATGCTTCATTTTAGATGCATGTATATTTAAGATTGTTATGTCTTCTTGGAGAATTGAGTTCTTTATCATTTCTTTATCTCTAATATTCTTTCTTGTTCGGAAATCACTTTGTCTAAAATTAATATCACTTTTCCAGTTTTCTTTTGAATGGGGATAGCATGATATATATTTCACCCTCTCTTTATTTCTTACCTATTTGAGTCTTTATATTTAATCTTGTTTCTTCTAAATAGCATGTAAGTGGGTCTTTCCTTCTTAAATCCATTAGGATAATATCTGTCTTTTAACTCATATTTACACCATTCACATTTAAGGATTTATAAATGTAGTTGGAGTAAAATCTGTCATCTTTGTGTAAAATCTGTGATCTTTGTAACTTTTCTGTGCATTGCATGTATTCTTTTTTCTACCTACTTTAATGTGTACTCTGATTTTAATTAAGCATTTTATTTTATTCCACTTTATTTCCTCCTTGACATTTATACTTTTTTTTAATTAGTGTTTGTTTTAGGATGTACTATATATATTTGGAATAAAGCCACCTTCAGATAACACCATACTGTTTCAGTTGCAGTTCAGATACTTTATAAGAGCTACCACTGTCATGTCTATTGTGTGTTTTATAAGATATAAATATTAATTTCATAGTGAAATACAATACAGTGACACTTGAATAGATGAAAGACTGAATTGTTTGTTTCATACAGCTCCCAACCATACAAGGCTGCCTCTCAGAATCACACAGGGTTTGTAAATAAGGACAGCGTAACTAGCAAGCTTGAACTGTAGCGGGCGATAGATAGATAGATAGATAGATAGATAGATAGATAGATACATATATACATACATACATACCTACATACATACATACATACAGTTGGGTAGAGGTAGCTACATTTCATCAGGCTTTCTGATGACTGACTAATTTACTATTTCATGATCTCCAAGGTAGAAGGTCTGTCTTTCCTTTAGTACCCAGTCTCAAAATATGAGATCCTAGTAAGTGAGAAAGTTAATATGCATTGTGGCCCAAAGAGTAGAAGCCTGATAAGGGAAGTGTTTGGAATGGAGATTTAGCCAACTGTCTGTGAAGGAGAATTAAAAGTTTTTAACCATAACTTCAAAACTGGGTCATGACAGTATTTTTGAAATATTATATTACAATTGACACCTTGATGTCTTGACAGAATAGATCACTTTTGAGCTTGATTATTTGGAGTATTTGATTGGCTTGAATAGTAGAGTATACCCAGAGAGTAGGGCATGAGTTGCCCCAAACAGTATAGAAACATTTTATGACAGTAAAAAGAAACCAGGCAGAAGCATGAAGAGTCCTTGAAGGCTAGTAGCCAGACTCCTCTGTTTGATGTTAATCAGGAGGAAGAAAATCAGTCATGATGTGGGCATTTAGTAAAATTTTGGTTGAATTAGGGAATGTGCTAAAGGTGTAGGTTATTTATTATTTTTTAGAATGATAATTTAAGTGTATTTATTTTATTAATGGTGCATATTCACTTATTTATTTTTATTTATTATGACTTTTTATTTTATTTAAATTATTGGGTCAATTTATGTTTAATGTAATTACTACTAAATTTAAATATACCATACCATAATGTGATTTCTGTTCAGACTACTTGTTGAAAGATTGTGAAATGCTTCTAGAGGAATGAACTTTATATGTAGGCAACAAATTATTTCTACTAATCAAGATAAACAATTTTGAGTTCACAGTACAAGAAAAAAAGGGGGGACAATCCAGCCAAACACAAAAATACAATCCAAAAATATATCACTGAGGAGTCCAATAGAAACTGGAGATGCTGAAATAATCTGATTAAGAGTATAGCTGTTTAGGGGCACCAGGGTGGCTCAGTCCTTAAGCATCTGCCTTTGGCTCAGGGCGTGATCCCGGCTTTCTGGGATCCGGCCCCACATCAGGCTCCTCTGCTGGGAAGCCTGCTTCTTCCTCTCCCACTCCCCCTGCTTGTGTTCCCTCTCTCGCTGCTGTCTCTATCTCTGTCAAATAAATAAAACCTTAAAAAAAAG
>NC_048224.1:103826227-103832845 GCF_002007445.2 Ailuropoda melanoleuca
CTTATTTCTTTTAAATTTAGTCTGAATATTCCAGTAAACATTATTGACTTAAATTTTATATAAATTAATACCTATACTACTTCATGGATAATGAGAGAACTTTAAAACACGGTAAATCTATTTATTTCCCATCCAGGTATTTATTCCTCAGGTATAACTCCTGTTATGTGTTTTAACTGTATATATTTGAAAACCCTCAAAAATAATTTTGTTGTACACATAGGCATTTCCATTGCTTGGTACATTTCCTTGCTTCAAAATGTGGTATGTTTCACTTTATCTGAAAATCTCCTTTTTCTAGTTCTTTAGTTTGTGTCTGCCTACAAAAAATTTACTCTGTTAATTTTAGTCTAAAAATTTTGCATTTTTGCTTTCATTTCAGAAAATAACTTCGCTGGGTGTAAAGTATAGATGACTTTTTTATTTCATTGTTTATGGATATATCATTCCAGCTTAAAATTATACCACTTATTATTTAATAATTCTGTAAGTCAGAAATCCTATCAAGCTCCACTGAGTCTCTGTTTAAGTTTTACAAGGCTGAAGTCAAGGTGTTGGCCAGGTGGGAATCTCTGGGGAAGAATATGTTTCCAAGGTCGTTCCGATGGCTACCAGAATTCACTTCCATGATGCTGTAGGAGAGAGGTTTCTGTTTTCTTGTTTGCTGTTGCCCATGGGCTACTCTCAGCTTCTAGAAGATATCCAAATTCTTTGTCATATGTGCTGCCAATCCCCATGCCCCCATCTTCAAGCCAGCCATAGTTATGTCAAACTCTCTTCATGCTTTGATTCTCTCTCACTTCCCTTTTCCTCTAACCAGAGAAAGCTCTCTTCTTCTAATGGGTTCACCTAATTGCTCAGGTCCACTGAGATAATCTTTTTATCTTAATGAGAGTTAATTGGAGACCTCAATTACATCTGCAGAATCCCTTTACCATGGTACCTAGATTAATATTTGAATGAAGAATGAGGGAATAGACATCTCGGCAGGTATATCCTTAGAAGTATGGCTACCTCAATAAATAAAAAGGATTTTCACTATTATGAATCACAGTCACAATTTTCAGTCCTTGACTATAGAAGATCTTCTGCACTGATATTTAGGAAAATTTTAAGAATGATGGTTGCAGTTCTTTATTTAAAATTTTCATAATATACATTCAATATTCAAACTTTTTGTTTTATTAGAATTTTATCTTACACTATGAATTCCAGTATTTTTTATTCAGCAAGAATTTTCAAAGCCTTTTATTTGACTAATGAACTATTAATAATTAATTGAAAAGAATAAATTTTTATCTTCTTGAAAAATACATTTGTGGGAAATAACAGAATTCTTATTCCTAGGTGTAGGATGTGTTTTGTTTGTTTGTTTGTTTCTTTCTTTCTTTCTTTCTTTCTTTCTTTCTTTCTTTTTTTTATATGTTTGGTTTCTTTAATGAGGTGTTAGAAGTGATACATGATTATCAGTAAAATAATCATGGAATATTACAAAGTGTTGCCATATATAAGATTCTTTGAACAAAGCTTAAGAGAAAGTTTATTTTCATTGTACAGGATATAAAGAGAGTTTAAATTAATTGTCCTCAGCAGTATCGTAATAAGTGCCGTACTTAGGACTTGGAAACTAGGTCTTATTTACATTCAGTACTCTTCCCACTGAATAACAACTATGAGGTCTCACTTCTTATAAACTTATAGGACACAGATAATTTTATTTCTTTGTAAGCCATGTCCCCAAGGCATGTGCTTTGGATTAAATTCTCAATGGGACAGCAGCTATTTTGGTATACTTTTCTTCAATTTCTTACAGTGAAAGTTACCTTAAAGTTATGAAAGATATTCTGGCCATATGTTATATGTTAAAATTTATGTTTTTAAAACTAAAAGGGTAACTTCCAATGAAATAAAGATAGATTATGATGGAAGATGAAAGAACAATTGCATTTTAATTAGGTTACTAAGACTTTTAAAAGAGAGCAATGTTTTTAGGCCACTAAATGTATACATGGAAATACAAGAGACACTCAAGAAATATACAATTCATGTTCTTCAGTTTGGCTGAACTGTCTCTGCAGTATTTCAGTGTTTCAATGATCTAAAATTTGGTCATCATTGGCACTGTTGACTCTATAACAACTAGGAATCTCATAGCAAGAAACCTAATGGCAACTTATTTCTTCCTTTCTCCAAAATTTAACACTAATTATTTCCTATTTCCTTTAGTCATTTTGCACACCGTAGAGTAAAAGTTTCTACTGTATTTGAAAGTAATTTCAGTCTTCCAGCACTATCTACGTTTTTCTCATAGTCCTTGTTTTCTCCCCATTTTCCTAGGCAACCATAACATTAACTAGGTGCATCCTCAGAATATATCTCCCCTGAGTCATTAGTGATTACAGATTTTTCTTTTTTCTTTAGTTACTTTGCACAATAACTAAATGAATACAAAGTACTTTCTGAAAGACAGTGTAGCCTATCTCTTGAGGCTTCACTGTAGTCTCTCACATCAGACATCTCCTTTCTGCTACACACTGCTACTTCTTCACTCCATGAACCATAGAGAATTAAAAGAAAAAGGAAAATAGCACAAAAACACACTAAAGCTCTGGTTTTTTTAATTTCAAAACATTGATACAATATTTATTATTGGAAACAATAAGTATTTAAAACCAGAATCATGATAGACATAAAGCATTCTTCCAGTTAACCTTAAATCCTTAAAATGACATTTAAACTACTAGCTTTATAATTAAGTGTATAAGATTGGTCAACAGTTACAAAAATTCTCTCTTTCTTTCAACTGTAGATGGAAAAAAATAACTTGGTCATATTTGTTAGTTGATAGCACATAGCACAATATCATCATTGGTCCTTGCAAGTTCCTTCCTTCATTTTATTATTTATTTATACATGCCATTTCATCCATATCTCATTCATATTCTCCATCCCAATAGCAAACTTTGATTAAATGTATTTTTCCAACATGTGTATTTTTATTTGTTTGTTTGTGTAAATGTTTAAACGACATAAATTATATTAGGAAATACGTGTGGAAGTATTTGTGTGTGTGTGTATACAACCTGCTGGTAAATGTTTAACTGCTCTCTGGGGAAAAAAAAGACTCAATTTTCAGTGTCTACTGGTTTCTGTGGAATAGACACACCTACTGTAGCTGGTTCAAGCTACCAACATGATGTCTCTGAATGCAGAGTTGGTTAGTAATGTGCAATAACAAGCTTTGTAGAGTTTTTTCACCATACAGATTTGATAGATATAAATATATTTGCATAATTTATATATATATAATTTATATAATATAAATGTATAACTAATATGAATATAAATATCTCAAAAGCAGAAATAATAGTAAAATGTAGTAAAATACTTAGATATTGATGAAATTTGAATATTTATTAGCATTGTTTTGTCATAGTTTATTTAATTATAAATTTATGTACCTGAATTTTTAATAACAGCTATATTTAACAACCATTTAGTAAATTCATGAAAATGTCATTGTAATCTCCCATAGACTTACATGAGCTGACTCTCATCATGCCACTGATTCTGACTAGAGACTTTTCCAGAAGAAATCTGAGCTTACATTACTTCTTTTTTTATAGTTTAAATAATAAGTCAATTGCCCAGAAGTTTCCAATCTAGAGGAAGCTGAGAGATTTTTTTAAGATTCGTGAAATTAGTCACCCATGTTATTTGGGCATGAAATGAGAAAAATTTTCACCTTGAATGTCAATCATGACTTTACTTTTAATTTTATTTTAATTTATTTTTTTTGCTTAGTTTCCTTCTTTATATTTCTTTTTTCAGTCCTAAGTTAGTAATACTTTATCATCTTACAGCACATGGAATTACAAAAAATTAATAATAAACTTTACAAGTAATCAACCTATATGGAGAAAGCAGTAACTAAAAAATAGATTAAAACTCAAATACATAGATTTTTCTTGGGGCTATAAAGCCAAAACATAATAAGTGTGTCAAGTATTTCTAAGTTACAGTATGGTTTAAATAATACTTATCAAAATTCTAGATATGGCTTTTATTTCTTTTTAAAGCTAATGGTGCTCTTTAAAGTTGACAGATACCTTACTTAGATATTCTTATCATAATGATGAGATTATAAGTAGGGTTCAAATTAAGAAAGGCAATTTCATAATATACATTAAAATCTCTAAAATATTTATGAAATTAGATCCAGTAATTCCACTTTTTATGACTTTTTTAATAAAAGAAAACTAATTTTAGATGTGCTCATAATTTTAATTTATGGAGACACAACGAGAAAACTGCTAAGAAAATTGGGACTAATATTGGAAGTTTTTGTTTATTATAGAAAGCACTTCTTTAAAAATAAAAATTGCTTGTGTATCCATTAACATATTTTTGTAATAGTATAACAACACACGAGGCTGTAGTCGTTAGTACCTGTTACTCTCTAAGTAGCCTAGACACATTCTTTTTTTTCTTAATTATATCATATTCTTTATCTGCCTATGTAACAAGGAAAACCAATAAATTATTTATTATAATTAACATTGAGTTAACTATTATGGGTGATTTGTTTTAATTCTTTATACAACTGCATTTTTCAATATTTCTACAGTATACAAACACAACACATATAAATAGGAAAAATAATATTTCATTTAATAACCTGTACAACTATGTGATGATTAAGTATACTGCTAATAAGATCCATTAAATCTAATGGAGTACATTTGGGACTCTGGGCTTAAAAAAATGTCTGTTTTGGGAAAAGATCTGTATAAACCAAAGAAAACTTTCATTCAATTACTTGCTCTGCTATTTATAAGTTGTCTAAACTTAGGTGAGTCATTTTATTATCTTGAGTTTTTTTCATACTACAAAGAATTATCTACAAAGATAATAGTACCAACATGAAAGGACTTGTGTAGGAATTATGAAAGAATTTATATAAGAATTGCATAAGAAGTGAAATTTATATATGTATGCATATATATTAATGTGTATGTACATAAAACATCCGTGTATATATATATGTATAACTAAACTTATTAATTGTGTGAACTACTATGTCTCCAAACTCTGCTAAGGAAGCTGCCTAATATAGTTTCCCATGGAAAGTCCTTGATGACCATATTTTATAGCACATTTGTCTTCATTTTGGTCACTGCTGTTAGGCCTGGCTCAGAAATGTGTACTGAGCCAGTAGCTTCTCTTTAACAGGATTTTGGACTGTGAAATAACTAGAAAATAAGGCGTTTATACACCAAAACTAGAGAAGAAAGGATGCACAGAGAAAAAAACATGTGAGTAATATGGTCAATAAGGTGATCACGGCAAGCCAAGTTTAGGAGAAAGCTGAAAATCTGAGCAAGCAGAGCCTATGAGATTCAAAAAGTAATAAACAAAAGATAAGAGTGAGCTGGTGGGGTAAGAGGAGTAAAGAGATATATGGGGGTAAACATACAGAAAACTATGTTAAGACCCTAGCAATTCCTTGCCTGCAGAACTTGGTGCAAGTAACACTGAGCATGTCTCAGTTGTTTCAGGGTTCTGAAGAAGAGATTGACATGGTAGCCAATCTCATTTATTGGTCCATTTATATCTTTTTATCTTTTTGTTCTGATACTATTAACAGTTTTTACAAAGCCACAAGGCCCTGATTCATTGCCATTGTTGCAGCACCCTGCAAGCTGCCTGAAGTAACCTCCACAAGTGAGGTTATTTGGCTTGTCATTAAATTTTCCTAAAAGGTAAACACAGCTTTGAAATATTTGAGTCATCTGAATAGATCTAACAACCAATATTATATTACATTAAAATTTATTGTGTTTATTTGATAAATAATTATTGTAATAATATGCTTTACATTATTTCTTAAATGTATTAAAGTGAAAATCCCAGATTTTCTTTATTGTACTATGATCTGTTACATCAAAAACTCTTTAAGTAAATGGTATGTATCTCCAGAACTGAAAAAAAAATTTTTTTTCATCATACAGAAATTTGGCTTGTAAAATCATTTATTATAAAAGGATCTAACCTTTGTTTCATTAATTTTACTCAGTGATTTACTCATATAAGTGACTAAGATTTTTTTTTTGCTGTTATTGAGTATGTATAAATCCCAAGTCCAATGATTAACAAGTAGGATATATGTAATTAGATGCAAGTTATGAAAAGAGAATTATCTGGAATCATAAACACCTGGAGTTTGAACCAGTTGTTTGCCATTGACATACATTATTAACGGGAGGCTCTGTAGAGGAAGCAAATTCACAGTTTGTCATTAAGGAGGAACTGGTGCTAAGCCCCACGTGCAACTTCTTGGCATCTTAAGCAGAGCTGGAAAAATAAACTGAGGATCCCTTTGGCACTCATAGGCCTATTTTCATTGGTCTCATCATAATTTTGTCCAATTAGTGTTTATACCCCAAAATGAGAACAGAAAAGGAAATAAATACCCAAGTATAATTTTACTCTGAAAAGAATGGAATCAGGTCTCTGTGCCTTAATCCTTCCCAAGGAGGGACCTAGTCTCAGTTGCAGCTAGACAAAGTGGATTTAAAAGGAGATAAAGAAGTTAAAATGAGATAAAAGAGTTGTAAA